>NC_134483.1:354492397-354542397 GCF_040206685.1 Ascaphus truei | reverse complement strand
TATTAAATTACATTTGGCTGAAATACGCCTTACATAGCTGGCCAAATTACATGGATTTAGGGGTAAATAGCTGGGATTTCTCTTTATTAGGTCCCCCAGCTACCCTTACCATCACAGTGATGTTGAGGAGTTTAAGTAATTCCCTGATGAGTTTACTCTCAAAGTCCCGGCCTTGGTCTGAATGTAGGCGGTTGGGTAGGCCATAATGCACAAAGTATTGCTCCCACATGATCTTCACCACAGTGTGGCCTTCTGGTCTTTGGTGGGGAAGGCTTGAGCGTAGCATGTGTAACCCTCTTTCCTGCTGATATAAAGAGACTACTAGTGCTGTATGTACCTGCTGGCTCAGCGAGATCTGGGCCTCCGCTAACCGGGAGCCTGGGGTAGCAATATGTTCTTGGCAGCGCCTCCACTTACCCAGGATCCCCAATAAGCAAGATTCCCCTAGGTAAGAATATTGATAAAAATCTTCAACGTTGTAACCTTTTACTAATATGTAACCACAATATCTTAGCATACACTTATTAGGAATAACACACATATGGTACAGTACATGAATAGCTGATATTCAGTAAATATACACCAGTGGCCTGGCCACTCTCCTCATTGAGTAATGTCACTTCCCACCACCACGTGCACCCCAAACCGTGTCCAATGTATAACTCAGTCCCTTGGTCACTCAACCCAGTGTCCCCAAAGAACCCTCCCCCAAAGCGGGATCAGCGCCTGAAGGTACCGGTATTGGTGCACTGATTAAATACCTTCCGGCTACTCCAGCAGCCGGTAAGAAACTTCAAAATTGATCCGCCGATCCAGCGTAGCCTCTCACAAGTAGGGAATGTCCAGCAGCTTGAGCCCAAACCACTGTTCACACACACAGCAGCTCAGGAAGAACACTGTGTCCCTGTCTGTTGCTACAGTAAGGGAATAGAATGTATCTTTCTCTATGGCTTTCCCTGCATCACCACAAGCTAAGGGTGACTCAGGGTCTGCACTGGGCCTGAGGGGAAATCTGGCCTACGCAGGTGGGTCACTGACCCCCTGCACACACACGACCTCTCCCATAGCTCCTCCGGTGCCCTCTGCTAGTGTGGTCTCTCCCCCATGCTTCCCTTTCCTGCCTGCCAGCAATCCCTGCACTCCTATTCGTTCCCTGGTGTCATGTGGCTCTGCTGAGGCTCATGGGAATTGTAGTTTTACTGCAGAGCCTCCGGGTGATTGGCCAGCCATTCGCGTGCTAACACTGCGCATGCGTGAACTCTCTCCGTGCCTCCGATTGCGCTGGGGTATTGCGCAATGCCCTAACAATACGGCGGCGCCCTGTGCTATCGGGCCGCCGCGGAACCTCCGGATACTCTCACAGCACCCCCCTGCAGCGGAGGTACAGAGGGAAAAACAGAACATCCCTACACATGTGTAATGGTCCCTGATGACCAACACGTTACCGATGCCTCGGGAATCTGGTTCAATGCATAGAAAATCCATGCACACAAGAGACCCGAGCTCTTCAGGTGAGCCATGGGTGCAGCTCTGGTGGAGAGGGTTTTCTGCTGGATGCACCATGAGCATCGGCGGCAGTGTCGCTCTACTGACTCTCTCATCTGCGGCCAGAAGAACCGGTCTCGTACCAACCCAAATGTCTTCTCTACTCCAAGATGGCCATGTTATTGTGCAATGGTCTCAGACTATATGTTGTAGGTTCCTGGGCAGAATCAGTTGCCGTCTAGTATTTTTGACCTCTGCTTTGTACCTTGACTCCCACCTTCTCTTATCCATGATCTCGGCTTCGTACCTGGACTCTCACCTTCTCTATACCTCGACCTCGGCTATACACATCGAATATTCTACATCTCCAACCTTAGGCCACGCCGAGTATCAACACTATCCTACTTCTCCTATACTGACCCGTTTACACGACTACAGATCTGCACACCGGACACAGTCTCTCGACTGCGGGTTGGTGTATTCTAAATCCCCACCTCAGCCTTGTGGTTCTCTCCTGTTTGTGCACCCGTTACAGATCCTAAACATACAAGCAGATCTACAAAAGAATAACTACAGAAGCAGACATTCTGCATTTTAGAAAGGCCTTGTCAAACCCCATCGAAATTGTTGCATGACTGAAGAAACCTGTCCATGCAAGGAAGCCCTCAAATGTCATGAGTTGAAGCAGTTCTGTAAGGAGTAATGGGCCCAAATTCCTCATAATTGATGTGAGAGACTGACGAGGAGTTACAGGAAACGCATTGTTGATGTCATTGCTGCTCAATAGGGTGCCACCGGGTTCTGAGCTAAAGGTTCACATACTTTTTCACACAAGGATATTAAATGTTGAATCATTTGTAGATAAATAAATGTTGAAAAAGTATCATGTCTTTGTATCATTTGTTTGATCAGGTTATGTTTAATTATTATTAGATTAGAATTAGATTAAGATTAGATTAAGATCTAATAACATTTTAGGATTGAAATATGTGAAAAACCTAAGGAGTTCACACATTTTTTCTAACTAATGTGTCTGTATATTGTTATACCCATACCACATTGCGGTCTCTTAAAGTCTCAGATTAAGGGCCTCATGCAGAGAGCATAGAATTTTAAAAATGACGAATTTCATAAAAAGGAGCTTTTTTGGAGAGTTTTAATCTCCATATGCAGAAAAGTGCGAATTCTGCTATGTTTAACATGGATGCGTCTGGCGAGTTTAAATTGGCGAGATGCGCGCTTCAGAAACGTGTAAAAACAAAATCGCGCCTTTTTTTCCCCTTTACTATAGGCGGCGAGCGCCATCTTGCCATATTTTCGTGGCGCGGCAAAAATGCGAGAATCGCGCCTTTTTTTGGCGCGAACAGCCGCTACTTGCCGTTCGCACCTCTCTGCATTCGGAGAGTTTTAAAAATGGCGCGATGGAGGTTCTCGCCAGCCGCGAGGCGAGTTTTAAAAATAGAAAAAAAAATGGCGCTTTTTGCACAACTCGCCATTTTATGCCGTTTTCTGAGGGAAATTGAACAAAAAATGGCGAGTTTTGCAATAACGATGCTCTCTGCATGAGGCCCTAAGGCTGGAAACATTGTATTTCTCTAAACAAGGGGTTTATTTGCAGGGATAAATCATACACCAACAGGCCCACCGTCCTTTTAAATAAAAAAATAGAAAACATAAAATAAATACCTATTCCGGTTAAGGAAAATAACTCAACTTTGCTTCAGCCCTTTCTAACGACAGCTGGCCAACTATACTGGTTCCCAGCTTAAAACATGCCCTGGCATATGCACCCCACATAAACACTCTTAAGCACACAGCAATAAAGGGTTTTGCTTATCTGTTAGTCCTTTGGAGCAGACGTCCCTGCTTCAGCACAGCCTCGCCTCCTTCCTTCCTAGGGAACTCGGCCCCACGTGAGCTCAGAGAAGCTCTCCTTCCTTCTTCCTGGGATTAGCAACCCAGGAAGTCCAAGCAGGCTCCGCGACCACCATCCAGAAGGCCTGAGTGTCTGTGCCAGCTTCCGCAGCGGGGAGAACTCTTCTCTGTCCCCTTCCCTGAGGGAAAATAGCTAGTCTCTCTCTTGTGCAAGGTACTTCCTGCCTCTTTACACCTTCACTTAGGAGTGCTGTCTTAATTGGTACCAGGTGCAGCAACCTCACAGAGAGAAATGTAACCTCCTGCACACTGGAAACTATCCACTCTGCTAGCTCTTTAGTCCATAAGGACAGTGACTCTGTCACAATATACATAGCTCAGGTAAACTAAAAAATACATACAATTTGTGGGGGATTGCTGCTCTAATATATGCAATATATATTGTATGATAAAACATCTGTTTTTGTATATCAATTTGTATATACTAACATATAAATAGTAGTAGTAGTAGTGATAACTTCCTACTGACTGTTTATGACAAAAACATGAATCAGATTAATCGGTTCCTGAGTTTTATATATATGATGTCAATAATTGGGGGCAAAAGAGGGGATGGGGGATTGCTACAGTAGTTTAATGCAAGCTACGGCTAGGAAGTGCATATGATGGATAAATGTAAATAATGAGTAAAACATTACATAAGTATCTTGGTACAAGCTTTTTGTACTTTCCGCGCTTTCTAATTTACAGTACATATACAGGCATACCCCGCATTAACGTACGCAATGGGACCGGAGCATGTATGTAAAGCGAAAATGTACTTAAAGTGAAGCACTACCTTTTCCCTACTTATTGATGCATGTACTGTACTGTAATCATCATATACGTGCATAACTGATGTAAATAACGCATTTGTAACAGGCTCTATAGTCTCCCCGCTTGCGCACAGCTTCGGTACAGGTAGGGAGCCGGTATTGCTGTTCAGGACGTGCTGACAGGCGCATGCGTGAGCTGCCGTTTGCCTATTGGGCGATATGTACTTACTCGCGAGTGTACTTAAAGTGAGTGTACTTAAAGCGGGGTATGCCTGTATACAGTTAAAATACATATCGTGCAATTTAGTGAGTTCTGTTATCTAACACATATATAAAACTAGAAATCTTTTCAACATATAATTTTAATATCTAACCATTTTTTTCTTCAAGTTGGAGCACTTTGATTTGTTCATATGAATTGTTTGGGCTTTATATATACCTTGATATAACAAGGACCTGTATTTAATTAAATCACTTAGAAGCCTGCTTTTTATAGACTATCTTCCCTATAAATTTTTTTCCCTTTTTTCTGTATATCAGACAATTTGTTTTAATAAAAAGATACACACAGTAGGTAAATACATCAAAGTCTCTTCAGATATGTGTATGTAGGCAGCTCGCCATCCTAACAGAAAAGCTGAGGCCTTACATCTGTAATTTTTCCGTAGCTGATTTATGGCAATCTGATTTTCCAATATTACTTACCGTAAGCACTTTTTACATGCAGAGTGACTAAATCTATATTGCTACTTATAAACTACACTAGATTTGTTGCATCATCGAAAATGTACATCGTCGTGTGGATCTTCAACTATAAATAATGTTTAACTTCCAAGATATAAGATTATATTAGAGAACATTTTTTGGGAGTCATTTGGAAATAGTGCTCAATGTTCAGCAAGTTGCTAATTTGAAACAATAGTAAAGTCCTTTGTCAGCTGAAAGCTATTAAAAAAGGTGCACTTCATGACATTCCATTGATATATTTATACTCTGTACAGCAAGTCTTTCCTTTTATGTTTGTGCAGTTGTGCTTCAGATGTATTTTGTATTTGTTTTTTGTTTCGTTTGAAAATCAAACCATAGCAATCCCTGCTTGATTACATGCCCGGAGAGGGAAAAACACAAAAAATGCTTTTATTACAGACAGTATAATGGGATCATACAATGTTACTGTGTCCAAGAGCTAACTCTCTTGGACCCTTACACACGGATCAGGGGTAACCAAAATGGGCTTGACCTTTATTAAAGAGCTGGTTACTCCCTCCAGTCACACCACATAGCAACATGAATTGGATGAGCTTCAATGTGAAAGCTCTTAGACATGTAATTATATACATAGAAACATATTAAGATAGAATTTAGTGGCAGATAAGAACCACTCTGCTGTAAAACCTCACACTCTATTTGATCCTTGGCTTTCTTTTGTATGTAGCAATGGCTGTTTCTGGCTATACGTCTGCCCTGGCAAGTAAACAGGAAGACAATAGGTTAATCTTCTATACGTCTGCCCTCCCTGGCATGTAAGTCCTGGTAGGTGCAGGCAGTGTCAGGCCCATCTTGGGTTTACCCCCCTCTGCAGCTTACGTGAGTGGCAGAAGTGGAGGTGTTACAGGGTCTGTGTGTTGCCCAATCCAGGTGCAGACCTTGTGTCCTCCCCTTCTGCACTAAGGAAGAGGCACGCCTAAATTTAGGGAGTTGTAGTCTGCCAGGAGAGAGAGCACAAGTGAGGGAAGTGTGCTGTCTCACCCTGCGTGGGATTATACGAAAAGTCCCTCTAGGGGACTGTGATAAGGGAGGGAGCATGTACCCTCATAGCTCCTCCAGTTCAATTCAACAGGCGTCACCATGGACCCTGGGTACTTTTGCCCCTGTCTGTTCACTCAAAATGTTGCCTCCTGGACAATGAAGCACACCGCATGTATTGTGCACTTAAAATGGCGTTCCCACCCTAAAAACAGGACTGCGTGGGTTTGCTGGAAAAGTGCAAGCTATTCCTCTGCAAAAAGTTGCAAGCTTTCGGCGCCAAGATGAAACCATGCCCACTACTGTGACTGGCTCAGCAAGGAGCTAAATCACACCCTGCTGTTCTGTGCCCCACTCTAAATTCCACCATAGGGAGGGGGCATAAACCAAGCACCAATCAGAGACTGTGCTCTCAAGGGAGGAGCTGGAGGCATGCTGTTTCTACTTCAGTTCCACGGAGCTGAGCTACAGAGAGGAGCTGCAGTAAAATCTCTGATATCCTGTTTGTTTTTCTCCCTAAGGAGAACCATGTCTACTCTGAAAATCTCATCCTTCTGCCTGCCAGGGCTCCCTGGGGGCAAAGCCAACCCCAGCACCACGTGTCCCCACTGCAGAGCATACTATATGCGGCCTGCCAGCCCTGTGCCAGCGCTATCTACCCAGGCCAACGATCGGGCCATCACCTCTCTCTGTGCGACCTATCCTGACCTCCACGATGCGGATGCCATCGTGGGCCCATGGGCCCTAGCCAAAGCGCAAGGTGGCCCAAGTGTACTAATACCAGCCATGGTGCCAGTAGTAGTGCCCGAGTTGGTTCCAGGACCGGAACCTCTGATGACCACCCAGCAGGGTAAGTGGACTGCCCCGGGAGAGTTGGGTGTGCTTCCCCTGGTGGCACGGGAGAGGGAGAGCTCCGTGCCTATAGCCATCAGAGAGAGCGGAGTGCCCTGATGCCAGTCCCTGGAGGAAGTGTCCCTGCCCCCTACAGAGGAAGATGTCAGCAGCTGAGAGTCCGAGATGCGGTGTCTAGCCAAGCTCAGCGCCAGAACCCCTGTGAAGGAACCATCAAATACCTGGGGAGCAAATCGGCGGAGTCCCAGTTCCCCGACGTCTCCTTGACATGCCCAGGAGCATCCAGAGCCTCAGCGGAGTACTATGGCGAAGGTGGAGTCCAACCTGAAGGAGGTGTGTCCCCAGCAAATCTGGAGGAACCTGCAACAGAACCCGACCATCGGAGCGGTGAGACACCACCCCCTTACATTTTCCTGGTTCCTGTAGAGGCCGTCGCAGACAAAGCATCGGGTGGTGCGTTTTTCACCGAGGAGGAGGTCTATGCCCATCTGGAGCCATCGGATGTGACGTCACTTCCGGCGTGGGACCAACTGCAACTTCCACATCTCGCGAGAGCAGCTCCAACAGATGACGTCATCGGCCCTGCGACGGACGGAGCTGATGGACACCCGGTGGCATAAAGCGGTGTGAGTACTTCCTTGTCCCCAGCCCAGCAGCCATAGTACCTGTCCTCAGTTGTGGGGAGGGGTCGTGGGGTCCCTGCAGCCTCTACCACCAGTGCCACTACTAAAGTCTCCTCCATTCAGGACTTTGATCGGGACATTATGAGGCCTAATATCTTTGTCCCCTCTATCAGCACTCCCAAACAGGACCTTGCTACTGCTACAACCACCCCAAAAAAGATCTTTAAGGGCCGTGGTAGGCCCAAACTAAGTGAGCGGGTGTGTGACCTTGCCAGGCCCACACCACCGGGACTTGCACAGGATAATGTTAGGCCCCTATCACCAGTCCCCATTTCCTGTGTCCCTACTGCATCTGCCCCTGTTCAGGACATTGCTCTGGTGCCCATAACATCAGGCCGTGCTGCTGATGCTAGATCTGATTCTGCTGACTCTAGACATGTCTTGTCAAGATGTAAAAGTTATAGTGTGTCACCTACTTTCTCTACTGATCTCAGAGACTGGGACTTTGAGAAGTTTGAGAGTTGGTCAGATGACAATTCGGAAGGGGGAAATACCTGCCTCTAGTAGGATACCTGTGGCTAAATCCTCTGGTTCATTTACATCCTTTAGAGGATCTTCTCTGTCTGTAAGGTCCAGAACATCTGGAGTGTCATCCCAGATGGACTCTAGGTCCAGTAGCCCTACAGATGCAGATTCCCAGGGGAAGACCCTTAAGTGG
This sequence comes from Ascaphus truei, assembly GCF_040206685.1. NCBI lineage: Eukaryota > Metazoa > Chordata > Amphibia > Anura > Ascaphidae > Ascaphus > Ascaphus truei. Next base: position 354,534,283 of record NC_134483.1, on the reverse strand, counting down.
TGGGACCCCATGTTCCAGGGTTACACTCCTACCATGCAGAGAACCTGGTTCTTGTTAGTCAATGTTCCCACTGTAGATCATTGGTGGGAGGAAGGGGAATTCTCTCCAGAGGAGATGGCTGAGGCCCTACGCAAGGGGTAGAGGAGATTAGGCTGGGCATAGTAACACCTAAGGGTCCTGACATTCTCTACCAGAGGTGGCCTCAAGAACACCAATTCTGGGTCTTGCCTGGCAAAGCTGGCATGAAGAAACTGATGAATCTTAGCAGGGCTGATAGGGCCATAGTACATTGCTACAGACAATCTCACGGGTATGAGTACCCCTACGTGCCAGAGCCTATTATGCAAAAGATCGAGGACAATATGTCCCATTGGCTCAAACAAGCGGTGCTGGATTACTTGAGATCCAAAACCAGTAGTCAGGCATTTATTAAAGAGTCGAAGGTCTGTACCATTATGATTGAATGGAGCTTTGGCCGGGGTATCTTTAAAGATCGTGTAGAGCTCCATCATGAAAATGGTCCCATAAGGACACACTTCGTCTGGGCCCAGGGTTTTGACGGATGGGTACATAAGAAGCCTGACCCTAGGTTTTATAAGTAGTGTCATAGACTTCTTCTTGTTAGAAGTAAGTTATGTGTTCTTTTTCATCGCTGTAGTCAGCGTATGAGTTCCTACTATCAATGACAATGTACTGAATTGGTAGTGTCTATGTGTTATGTAACATGTTGTTATATTTCAGGTCTCTATGCTGATGGATGGTTTTGCTAAATTGGTTCCAAGTGGGGACCATTGGATTCATCAGAGGCAGGGTGTAGACATGGTTGGTTCTGGCTATACGTCTGCCCTCCCTAGCGTATAAGTCCTGGTACTGTAGGTGTCAGGCCCATATTGGGTTTACCCCCCCCCCCTCTCTGCAGCTTCCTTGAGTGGCAGGAGTGGAGGTGTGACAGGGTCTATGTGTTGCCCAATCCAGGTGCAGACCTTGTGTCCTCCCCTTCTGCACTAAGGAAGAGGCACACCTAAATTTAGGGAGTTGTAGTCTGCCAGGAGTGAGAGCACAAGTGAGGGAAGTTATAACATAGTAGCAGCTATGCAGGGCTAAGTATAACGATACAACTGGTATACACACAAGTTGTAGTGGCCACGTGTGGTCCGTATGTAAACAATGCTAACCCATAGGTTGGCACTGTAACCACAAAGTTTAAATGCGGAAGCGCTACATGTACATATACACTGTGAATAGTAACCACACACGGCCACTACAACTTGTGTGTATACCAGTTGTATCATTATACTTAGCACTGCAGAGGTGCTACTATGTTATAACTAACTTATTTGCATATGTACATGTAGTGCTTTTTGCACTTACCCTCTGCGGTTAAGATTGACAGCCTATTAGCTAACATTGGTTGTACACTGATACATTTTGTCTTTCTCTCTGTACTTAACCCTTTGTGGTCACTGTTATATTGTGTATTAACTAAAGTGCAACACACCTAGGTGTCAGTATGGAGAGTGGTTCTAAATAAAAGATATCCTTTACAGATGGATACCTTTTTATGGATTGATTATGCCACAATAAGGCTTATGTCAGCACAATTAGTGCAATATAGCTGCAGCACATTAGGGATATAATTGTATGCTGACACAGTATTTTCTCATCTTAAGTCATCACTGATTTTGGGTAATTGGTGTTCCTAACATGGTTCTTTTATGAATTTTTGTGTTGCAATATTTTTATATATGCCCATTGGGGCAATGGATTGTATTATATACTTATCTTGACACACACATTGCACACTATGATACCAGGACACAATCCCTCTATGTACATCATACTTGGAGTTTCTTTACAATCTCATTTAGCTGTTCTTTGGACATCCTATTATATGCAGATATACATTTGCATATTATGTTCACTTCTTGGATACATGGACACAATAGCTGAGTGACTTTGTTTATATCACCACGACACTTAGAGGAATTGTATACATTTTCTATTGTAAATACTTCATTTATTTGTGTAATATGTATATTTTGGATGTATTAAAGTTTTGTTATTTTTTGGTTTTATGAAATACCTGGTCCACTTTGATCTATTATGATCGCCAATCAGATACTATCTGAAGGGCTACTACAGTCCTAACTACCTATTTACTGTGTATAGAGTGCAACAATTGGGGTACTTTTAATCCCTTGGATCGATCTCATGCAATATAAAGATTTGCATAAGATGGAGCTGCGTTGCTTCCCATGGCTGTATCAGTTGTTTGTAAATAATAAGAATTCTCAAATTTGAAATATTTTTTGTAACGAATAAAATGAAGTAGTAACATAATATAAAAAACAGGGGGTTCTTTTATATGTACTTCTAATTTCTGTCTGACCACATTCAGGCCTTCATCATGGGGTATTATAGTGTACAAACTAGTGACATCCATCGTTACTAGAAGAACATTTTTCCCTTCTAACAGTATAAATCTAATTTTATCTAAAAAATCAAGTGTCTTTTATATATGATCTACCACTAGTCACTAAGGGTTATAAAAATGTATCAATATACACTGCCAATGGTTGGTTGAAAGAATTAGTGGCTGAGATAGGTCTGCCATGGGGATTGTGGGGGTTCTTGTGTAGTTTAGGTAATAAATAAAATACTGGACATTGTGGGTTCTTCATGGTCGGAAATTCTAACTTTGTCTCATTGATCCATAGATTTCCCAGACCCAGTTATAAGATACCTTGTATCTCTTGTTGATACCCTGTGGTGGGATCACAGTCCAGTTTATTATAGCAGTCCTCATTAGATAGTTGTTTTAGGGCTTCAGTCTGATATTGTCTATAGTTTTGTATTACTAAAGCTCCCCCTTTGTCAGCTTATTTCAAAATTATATTTTTGTTCTCCATCAGTTTTTTCAGAGATCTCTTCTCTTCTAAAGTAAGGATAAAGTGAGTGCAATGTCTTTTCTTAAAGTAACCATTAACGTCAACTTTCACCGGTCTTATAAAAACATTCACAGTTGAGTTTTTTAAAGGTGCTATGAATTTGGATTTAAGTTTACATATCGTGGGAATGTTTGTTGGTAACTGTAATTGTGGCTGCTGCCGCTGCTGATCCTGCACCTCTGGCGATCTGTTTGAAAAGAAAGTTTTGAGATACTGTATAGCTTTCTTTCTAGTTTATGTTTAAGTCGAACTGCCAAGGAGTAGTGGTAGGGACAAAGGAGGGACCTTTTGACAAAATTGACAGTTTCATATCTGATTACGGATAATCAGATGAATTAATAAGTAAACTGGGTGCAAGTAAATTCATTAAAAAGAGCATCGACATTAGAGGGTTTTGCAGACAGATGAAACACTAGGTCAAGTACGTAAAAATCCTTCAAGATTTGCATACCAAATAGGAGAGAATTTGAAAGATATGCTTATTCGTGCAGACAGTAAAAATAACTACACAACTCTCCATTTTTTTGAGCACTCCAAAACAAGGATGTTTTAAATGCTATAACTGCTCTATATATAAAAGCTTAAATACTGGTGATGGATTTTTCCATCCAAGAAGTGGTAAAGTGTTTAAAAGCAAAAGCAGGATGTTATTTACATGACAACAAATGTTGTGTACATGATCAAGTGTCCCACCGGTCTATGTTATATAGGTAAGACTAATCGGATGTTAAAACCCCGATTCATAAAACACAAACGTAAAATTAACCACACAGCTGAGTACACCGCCTTAATAAAACACTGCACCAATTTCAAACCTACAATTTCATCACTAAAAGATATGGGAATAGAGCAAGTCCAAAAAGCAATAGCTGGGATAGAGAAAGATGTTACTTTATTACAGAGAGAGGCATATTGAATTTACACGCTTGAAACTATATTTCCTAAGGACTGAATGATAATTTATCCCTTAGCTTTCTCCTTACAAGCAGATAATCAGTAAGGAAGGGGGATTTATACACTCTACCCACAGATCGCTTACTGCTGCTGTTGCTGATACCTCACTTCATTGGAAAATAAGGTTAGTAAAAATCTGGGACAAAATATGATTGGATAGTTCTCTACAAGTAAAATGTGAATAGACACTACAGCTAAGACTGTACATAAGCACAAGAGATGACAAAATTAATCTTCCATTTGTAATTTGGATTTCTTTCACTAATTCATCACACACTGGGCACTAGATGTTTTTTCAAAAGGATTGGTGATTATTTTGGCTGGTTAAATCTTGTCCACCCATCCTCTCTGGTAAAACAGATGCTGCAGACGACCTCTTTCACGTAACACTGGAGTACTGATGCTTAGCGCTGAACTTGGAGACCGGAGAGGCGCATGCGCAGGCTAGGAGGATCTCATCACCTAGCAACATCAGCAACAAACGGAGGCACGCATATGTGATAACGCCAGACGCCAGCCGAAACATCGCGAGACTTACGGTCCAGGAGTGGACCAATCAGCGACTATGGAGGAGATTCAGATGACATCACACGAGGAGCAGGAGATCGCGGAAGCTACAAACGGACAGCGCAGAGTGATGATAATGCAGGACACCCGCGGATAATAAAAGACACGGGACACCTATGGATCTTGGGACTATATATATATATGGGACACATTGGGTTGCTTGCAGTATGCCACTAACACCTGAGAAAGGCCTTTGCACTGGTCGAAATGTCGCAATTTTGGCACAATAAATTAGTTTATAGCAAATCCGTAGTGCCCTGATTCACTTTTTTTCTTTAGACTTTGGATCATTGATAGGTTTTCCCTGGACCAGGAGAACTGGTAATTGTATCAGTTTTATTTTATTTAAGGTGTGTAGCATATATCTCTATGTTAGTATATGTAGGTTTCTGTAGGAGCTCAAATGCTTGGTCCCTTTTAATTAGTTCATACATGCAGAGGTAACCACACAAGGGGGCCGCCAGGTGCTAGTATTAGTACATCGCGCTCCACCTCCCACTGACTGACGAGCTTGCGCGATTGGTCTACTCTGGGACGCCATGTATTATGGGTATGACATCACTGTTTTGGCGTGAATTTTTGGTACGAGGTTATGTATAAATTGTTTGTATGTCCTTAGTATCAGGTAACTCCTTCATAAAGTGCCTCACAGCACGAAACGCGTAGGAGTGTTGTACCTTCCACCGTTTTTTTAATGCAGCCTAAATAAATCATTCTCTCATTGCCACATTACCTATTCTTTGCTGCTGTGCACCACACACTACATTTTGTATATCTCCATGTTACCAGGAAGTGTCTTGGGCACAGTGTAATGGTGGCAATACATGTGTAACACAGTTTCTCCCCCCCTTCCCTCTGGGAGATACACTGCATTACTATGTTAGTGTGGTGCTGAGGCATACCTGCTGGTTCAGGAGAGCTCCTGGTTCAGGAATTTCTGTGTGGTACTTCAATATCTAATAGAAAGGAAAAAACCAAGGCACTGCGTATTTCTGCTTTGAAAATGTATTGTGAGCCAAAGATGTATGACGTTTCGGTCTCAAGGGATTTTTTCAAATGCAAATGGCATAGTAAAAAAACAGCATTAAAAAGTTCCTTAAATAGAACCCACCACATGTGTCCTTAAGTGTCTCTGATAGCCTTCCTTCAATGATTGTCTGTCACTTTCCAGTGATGCATGGGCAGTTCTTCCTCCTCATTCATTGATCCGTCTCCTCCAGTCAGTCTCGCGATATCTGTGACGTCATCATTGCGTGTCCTCACCCTTTCTCCTTGGCGTACTGACTCATAGGGATGGAGCAGCCTCTCTGCTTCTCCATCTCGTGTTCCAGTTTCTGGACCTTCTCCCGCTCCCTCGTATACAGAGTCACCTGGTAACAAAGCTCAGCCTCCAGCAATGCTCTGGTGATGCTCAGCGTGGCCTTCAGCTCTTCATGCTGCTCTGTGGGGACATACTGTTTACTCAGACGCTCCTGTAGCACTTGAACTTTGTGACAAGCGTGGAAACTTACTTTCTGTAGCACTCGCTGCTTCTCCTCAACATCCGCCTGTTTCATCTTGGCCTCTTGCAGGCTTGCACGCAGCTCTTGCAGCTGGCTTCGCAATCTTGGCTCTGCTTGTGTGTGCTGCTCCAGGGAGATGCGTTCTTTATGCAGCCTTCTTTCTGCACTCTCCAGTGCTTCCTGCACTCTCCAGTGCTTCCTGCACTTCTAATTTTTCCTGTGTACATTTTTTTTTTACCTTACCAAGCTTTGCTTTGAGCCCGCAAGCCTCTTGCTGTGAAACTTCTACCTTTGTGATGGCGTTTTGAACGTCTTTTTGGGACATCACATAGTACAGTTTTCCAGTCAGCACTCATTTTCTCTGATTTGCTCGGCTTTCTGTTTATGGCGGTAGCGGTAGCATTTGTCATCCCAAGGCTTGTCGTCATTCTTGTGACGATTGTGGCAAGCGCTCTGGGCTGTAGCTCATCTCTGGTCTTTTCTGACCACACAGGGTAAAAAATTTCTGGAGCTTCTGCTGAAAATGGAGACTATCCTTTTTGCGGGGCCCCATCGGAATCCTCCTCCTCCTCATCATCCAGCCTGAAGGGACAGTGTTTGGTGTTCCAGCTTTTCACACCATAAACATATCTGCTGAGGTTCCTTTTGCGGAACCATGCTTGGATGCTCATTCCTGAAAGGACATTGTTTTGTGTGGCTAGGCACATTAAACAGAAAACACATTGTGTCCTCCATTCTCTACCTTACGGTATATTCTTCACTTTGACCTCTGGAGGCGCTATTTCCTCAATTCTTCACACCTTCCCTGTGTGTCCTGTAAACACAACTGGTCATACACAGTGGGACAGACTTCACTCACAGAATCTATTATTTCACTTGTTTGGCGGTCATTTTAAATCCTAGCATTAATTTTCAAACCTGTAGTTTCTGCTGCTCTGTGCCTTTTGGACTGCCCGCCTTAAACTCCACCAATTGTGATGTCCACATCACGTTGCAGTATCTTTTCATCCCAGAATAAGGCCAGAAACATTATATTCCTTGACACAGAGTTTATTTACAGGGTTAAATTATATATTAACCGCCCACCGGACGTTTTAAGTCAAAAGAAATCATGAAATAAATGCCTACTCATCTTAGGAGACTAACTATACCACTCCAGCCCTCTCTAACTGAGCCGCCAGCTAAGCTGGTTGCCAGACCCAAAACATGCCCTATCATATGCAAAGTTCAATAAGAAAGTCTCATATCTGTAATTGTAGAGGCTCCAGGTAATTCCCTCTGGACCCTGTGAGAGTTCAGAGAATACCGCCTCTGTAGTTCCAAGGTTAATGGATAGACATCCCTGCTTCAGCACAGTCTTGAGTCCTTTATTCTTCTTCTTTGGGATTCAAATCCAGTCAGTCCCAGCAGACTCCATGACCACCGTCCAGCGGGTCTAAGGGACTGTGCCAACCTCCTCATTAGTAGCAGTTTATGAGCATTATTAGCACTTTAGCACTTTAGCATTAGGAGCACTTTCTCTCCCTCCCCCCTTCTTTTCTGGGGAAAAGCAATCTCTATTTGAGCAAGCAATTTCCTGACTTTTAACTCCACATGCAATCAGGAGTCCAGCTTGCTCAATTAGTTTGCAGCTGCTGCTGGCTTCTCTAGGGGAGATTAACTCCCTGTAGACTGGAAAGCACACTAGCTGCACCAGCCTAAGCCTAAGCAGAGACATTGATTGTATCACAATAGATAGATAGTAAAAGTCCAGCACACTTAGGATTTTTTTATTTTAATTTATTTGGTTATTGACGTGTCGGTCCCCGTTGAGACCTTTGTCAAGAAGTGTGCTGGACTTCTACTTTGTTCCTATACTACGCTTTCCTTCCGTGCAACCTTGGTTTCTACTTTTTAGGAGTGCGTTACTACACTGACTCTGTATGTATGTATATGTGTATAGCACACTTTCAGCGAGAGGGGGGCTGTGAGGAGGACGCAGGGGCTGTGAGGAGGAGAGGAGCTGAGAGATGGATGGAGGGAGGGCAAGAAAGAGATGGGGAGGAGAGAAAATGGGGGGAAAGAAACGGTGTGCGTTTATGTCATTAAAACATTTAGTAAATGTCTGAAATGAAATTACATTTTCCTACTGGATTTTGGTGTCCCATATTTAAAATAAAACTTAAATATGGCAACCCTAATTTAAGCTGTCTTCTGTTCTTCTAGATAGGATTCCTGATATAATATCCCACCCAATCGCATGGTGGTGCAGTTAGATTTAGCCTGACTCATTTCACTACCCCCCTCAGTTAGTTTAAACACAGTACTTTCTAATGAAGCATTTGAACTGCTCCTGAGTATTCTGGTTCCCTCCAAAATAGATGCAGGCAATTTCCTTTATATAGACCCATGTCCCCCCAGGAGGTTGAAGGTACTTTTTGTCATTAAGTAAATAACAACAAATATATTTTGGCACCACTGATATAGTCCAGATGTATTACTGATAAAGATAAATAATGGTCAAACCATAAATGTTCAATCTTGAAGATCCGGAATTGCTTCAGATGAACCTCAATGATGTTCTCAGGACATGTGAGGATAGAAGCAAAAACAAAAAGAACTCATAGTGTAAAATGCTAGCAGTTGAAAATTAACTAACAAAACATAACAACTCACAAGACAATTACTGACAAAACTAATAAACTAACCAGAATATGCTGACAAACATACATATGTAGCCCTGGTAGGTTTGGGCTATTATTCTATCCTCCTCCTGGCAGGAATCCCTGCATAAGGGCAGGTTTGCCAGGAGTAATCATGTGTTTTCCCCACTTAAGGCAGTACACTGAGGCAGTGAAGGCAGGTTATCAGACTCTGTGTCCAATCAAGAGACACAGGGGTGGTGCCTGTTGGAGCTACTTAGGGTATTGCCACTTTCTATTTAGGGTCTTTGAGAGTCTGTCCTTGGAGTGGAAGGGATAAGGGTGACACAGACCGAGCTGCCAGGACTGGCTAGCTTGAGGCCTCCCTCCGGGAGGGAGAGTGCGCACCCCATACCTCCTACCCTGCTTAGGGGGTAGGGGAAGAGCTAGACCCACTCTGGGTACCCTAGGCCTGGAGTGGTGTCAGGGACATACTACAGGAAGACAGCCTGCTGTGCAACTGTCTGCTGTGAATAAGAAGAGACAATAAAGAGCTTGCACTTTTATGGAAACTCCTGTCTGTGAGTGAAGTGTATGAGGAAGAGAGGAAGGTAATTCTCTTGTGGGTACTTCACCCCATACTGCTGGGGGCTGCAGGAGATGGAGGCGCTGCACTAGTAGAGAAGACAGAGGCACAACCCCAGAAGCATGCTTCCCTATTCCAGAGCACTGGAATTTGTTAAGCAGGATAGCATGATCAACAGTATCAAAAGCCTTTGCAAAATCTAGGAATATTGCACCAGTGAGTTGTCTCCATTCCATTCCACACTGGATTTCATTGCAAACTTTTTGCAGGGTAGTTACGGTGGAGTGTTTGGGGCGAAAGCCAGATTAGAATTGGCTAGGGAAATTTGCCTTGGTATAGTAATTGCTTAATTGGGAGTGAACACATTTTTCCATGACTTTGGATAATATTGGGAGAAGGGAGATTGGCCTGTAGTTTGAGACAGTGTTTTTGTCCCCACTTTTGAAGATTGGGACAACTCTGGCAGTTTTCCAGGTCTTAGGGATATGGTCTGCAGACAGAATAGAGTTGACTGTGGAAGGAATTGGTTTGGCAATGGCTGGGGCACCAAGTCTTAGGAACTTAGATTGTAGTGATTCAGGTCCACATTCGCTGCTAAATTTTAATTTGAGGAGCGCTTGTGTAATCTCCTCTTCAGATACTGGGCCAAATTGAAAATTGTGGGCAGTGTTGGGAGAGGGTGGGGCTATAGGGGTACTCACAAAATGAGGTTCATGTTTGTGGTTTGGTTTGCATTTCACTAATAAGTTAGTAGCACACCCCACAAAGTAGACATTGAATGCTTTTGGAATGTCAGTGGGGTTTGTCAGACTAATATCCCCCTTGGTGATAATACTAGGTTGTTGATGGTTAGAAGGCTGGAATATGTTGTTGATAACCTTCCAGAAGTTAGCTGGGTTTGATGTATTCTGGAGGAGATTGTCAGAGTAATATTGTGCTTTTGCATGCCTTGTTTGCCTTGTGCACATGTTCCGCAACCATCTGTAGTGACTGAGATCATTGGTAGTGCCAGTTACTTTGTAGCTTTTCCACAAGGCATCCCTGAACTGGTAGAGTGCTATAAGGTCAGTTGTAACCCATGGAAGGTGGACCCCCCCATACCCTTATTCTGCATAGTGGAGCATGGATATCACAGAGTTTTAAGAACTCGGATTGGAAATAGTCGAGAATCAGGGTCGGGAATTAAATCCATTCTGTGCCAAAGGCAGTTGGTAAGGTCAGCCAGAAACTGTTGTGGGTTAATGTTTCGAAATGTTTTAAAATGATTAATGTGGTTTAATTTTCCTTATACAGTACACTATTGCATGGTCACTGAAAATGTCAGGAAGGATGCCAGAGGATTGGATTCTGCTGGGATTTGAGGAGAGAATCCAGTCTAGCAAGGAATGGTTGTGCGATTTCAGATTTGTTCGTGTGGGTTGGGAAATGAGTTGCGATAGGTTAAGCGACTTGATTTGTATCTGGATTTTGTGGTTTTTAGGGTCGAGCCAATTGAAGTTGAAATCCTGAAGAACGAGCAGCTCACTCTTCTCAGAGAGGAAATGGAGCCAAGAAACTGGGTGATATCAGTCAGGGACTGTAGAGGAGCATGTAACGCTTGCGCTGCCCACGAGCAAGACAGGACCCCAGTACTGAGGTGGGGAAGTATTGAACCACGCACCCACAGCAGCGGAAGCGTGTCTGGCAGGCGGATAGTCAACGTAGCCGGGTCTGGGTTGGAGAGAGTGGGGTAGTCCAGATACTTGCCAAGGTCTTGTGTTGGAGAAATTAGAATGGTCAAAGTCCGTATAGCCGTGGTGTGGGGTTGAGAAGTCAGAATAGTGGTAGTCCGTGTAGCTGTGGTCGGGGTTGGAGAAGTCAGCAGAGTCGAGGGTAAGCGGGGTCAGTATCCACAGGAGTTTCCAAATACAAGCTGGGTCGGTACACGAAGGGTTAACTGTAGAGAGAAGCACAAGACAGGGAGCAAGGCACAACCGACGTGGAAGCACAAGGCTACAACTAGTTATGTTCAGAAAGGTAAGACAGGAACTGCAGGATATTTATAGCACACAGGAACCAGTCACAAAAGAGGCGGAACGGAAGCGCGGCCTCTGCGTAGGCAAGGATTGGCTGCAGGAGACAAGTGGGCTGTAAGTACTTGCCACGCAGCTAGGGAGCGATGCACAATGTCACGTGTGCGCGCCGCTCGTGAGAGAAGCGCAGCATGCCCGAGGGGGCGGAGCTAAGCTCCGTGGCACTTTAGAAGAGTTGCGCGTACCGCACGCTCTCTGTAAGCAGAGCGGGGGATGCGTGTACGTGCTGGTGCCAGAGTAGAGGACTGCGAGACAACAGGTAAGGAGGCAATCGTCGCAGAGCACGTGTTCCCCGATTCCTTACAGGGCTTTAGGGGGGAGGTAGATGCCAGCAACCAAGATGGGCTTAGAAAAGGGGAGACAGATTTTGCCAAAGTAACGCTTGCGTGAACCCACAAACAGGACAAGATCCCGGTACGGAGGTGGGAAGGTTTAGAGCCACACAGCCACAGCAGCGGAAGTGTGCCCAGAAGATGGAGGTTAGCGTTGCCGGGTCTGGGCAGGAGAGAGACGTTTAATCCAGTGATACTTGCCGAGTTTGGGGTTATAGAAAGCTGCGTAGTCGAAGCCAAAGGTCTGGGAGTAGAGAGGTATACGTTGTCGAGGGCAAGCCGAAATCAGAAAGCCAGAGAGGGTCCGCAAACAAGCCAGGTCGGTACATGAAGGGTTAACTCTGAAAAACACACTGAAGAGGCTTCACACACAAGGTTCACACAAAGGCTACAGTTAGTTATGCTCAGCAATGTAACTGAGCACTAGCAGGATATTTACACAGGAAGGAAGCCAACAGCACAGGGGGCAGAGCGGGGGAACGGCCCCAGCGGAGAACAGGATAAGTCGCAGGAGACAAGGGCTCGTTAGGGGATTGTTGCTGGGGATTGTTGCGCGGCGTCGTGCATGCACACCACACGCGGAGGAGACGCGTCGTGTCACAGGGGGCGGAGCCAGGCTCTGTGGTGGCCTCGTAAGAGGAGCGCATGCGTGCTCTGTAACAGAAGCGGGGTTGCGCACACGAGTGACAAGGGGAGCAGAGGCAGCAGCAGCAGCAGCAGTACTTTGGGTAAGAGAGGAGGGAACACGCCGCAAGGGACGTGTTCCCCGATACCTCACAGCCAACTAGGATTTCAAAAGAGGGTGGGCTTGGGGGGCAATTTAACAGTGTAAATTGTAAGTGTCTGCCATATAAAATAACACCCCTCCTCCTCTCTTTGGCCTATCTCTCCTAAAAATGGAGTATCCCTGAATGGCGATATTTGCATCAGGTTTTTAGGGGTTAGCCATGTTTCTGTAAGAACGATGGTGTTGGGTTTATGCATAAGGCACCATGCTCTTAGTTCATCCAGCTTGGGCAGCAGGCTCTGGATATTTATGTGGGCAACAGATAGACCTTTTTGGAATTTAAAGGTGGCATTCTCAGGGGTATGGGATACAGCTGAAATGGGAGGACCTGGGTTAGGTTCAATATCACCTGCTAAAGAGAGTAATAGTATGAGTAGAAATTTGAGTAGTTGTGTGCAAGTTGTAAATTTGTGGTGTTTGCCATTAGAGTGAGCAGTGGTTGGTGTGCTGGTTTTCAGAGTTCTCCACCAACATTCAGTAGATAGTGCAAGGCTTTTGAGTAGTCCAGGGTGTATGGAAATGTTGGGTGTTGGCCAGGAGGGAGGAGTTTGTAGTGGATAGAGTGAGTAACATTTCCATGAGGCCACGAGAAAGAACAAAGTTGAGATACATACCAGGTTCATTATGCCAGAGGTAGGTAATGCTGCATGGAGCTGTCGTGAGCCAAGTGTGTGTGTGTGTATGCAGACTAAACAGCAGGGGTGTGCCTTTTCCTTGTCAAATGTTTTGCTGCATTGCAATGCTAGGGTCTATTCAGGGTTTTCAGTGGCTGAGTGGGTGAGGGTTGAGGGGGGTGGGTTGAAATAGTTGTGTGCAGTCAGTATTGGGAGAGGCTGCTGTGAAGGATTAAATTGTGCAGGCTAACAAGCATGGGGTCATAGTGTGGTCAGAGTAGCTCACCATTTGTTGCCATGTGTAGAAGAGTTTGCAGTTGATCCAGTCCCCAGTCACCTCTAGTCAAACTATAGTCTAACTATATATTCTCACTTAAAAGGCTCACTTTAAATGCCTCACTCTAAAATGCCAGTGCAGGTCCTGCAAATGCAGGGGTGTGTGAATAACCGATAGACTCGTGTCTGCTGCAATTATAAGCATGCACCATGTGCTCCACGTGCTTGCTCCATCCGGCCTTCTCGGAGTCTTTCAGGATGCCTAGCATGTCCAGTAAGGTTCGGTTGAAGCGTTCCAGGAGGCCATCTCCTTCAGGATGGTAGGGAGTTGTGCGAGACTTCTCGATATTAAGCAGATTTAGGAGTTCCTTGGTCAGCTTGCTCTCAAAGTCCCTCCCTTGAACGGAGTGCATCAGATTTGGCAGACCGTAATGTATAAAGTATTTCTCCCACAGTATTTTGGCTACGGTAAGAGCTTTTTGGTCCTTGGTGGGGAATGCTTGGGCGTACCTGGTATAATGATCAGTTATTACAAGAACATTTCCGATACCCTTAGAGTCTGGCACAATACAGAGAAAGTCCATACAGACTAGGTCCATGGGACCTGAGCTCTTCAGGTGGCCCATTGGGTCTGTGCGTCTAGGCAGTGTTTTTTGTTGTATACACCGCCGACATCTTCGGCAATGGTTATCTACCGCATCCCGCATCTTAGGCCAGAAGAACCGATTTCTTATAAGGCCAAACGTTTTGTCCAATCACAGGTGTCCGTGGTCATCATGTAGGGACCATAGGACTTGGTACTGCAAGCTTCTGGGCTAAACTAATTGTTTCCTATACGGGTGGTTGTGATAGGGAATGACTCGATAAAGGAAGCCATGGTCTATGTGGAACTTGTCCCATTCCCTCATGAGGATAGTGACTGTGTTGGCAGGAGCACGCTTCACTAAGGAGGGGTTATTTTCTTGAAGGGCCCGGCGTACTGTTTAGCCACTGGGTTTCGCATTTGGTGCACCACTAGCTCTTTCCAGCTCATTAAAGTATCTTGGGTTATGGACATGACTTCCGGGTGGCAGTAGGTGGCAGGAAGGGCCTTCGACTGGCATCCCAATGAGTCCGCCACTCTGAGTTCAGAGAAGGCTACTTTGTCCGCCACTATTGCCACTGTGGAGCACATTGTCCGGATCCCAGGACCAGGAATCTCTTCCCATTCGCTATCGTCCGATGCTGAAGTCAGTCCGGGCCTTCGGGACAGAGCGTCAGAGAGACAGGGGCCCTGTCTTGTATTTCAGAGTAAACTGATAATTGGACAGAGCAGTCTGTCAAGAGAGAGGGGATTTGGCCTGGGATTAAAGGGGTTTCACCCCATTTGGCCACCCTCTACTCTCACCTGGGAAGCAAGGGGTTAACTGGACTGGGGTCCAGTAATGTGGTTTTGCCTTGCTTCAGCCATCCAACTGTTTATTCCCCTGTATAAATGTATTGTTTCTGGGCCAGTGTCTGCACCACACACACACTGGGGCTTAAGGGGTTAATGAGCTGCAGTTTAGGAAAATACATTAGGATGCAAAGTGTCTTTTCAGAAATATCAGGGCTTCAAAAGGCTTGATTGAAGTTGCGTGTGAAAAGTACATAGGGGGTTTGGTGTATGTTAACACATCTGGCTGATAGAGACAGCTAGGATCCAGGCTGGGGCATTGGGTGTGAAATATAGCACCAGTGACAAATGTTCACTACACAGGAGTCCCTGCTTCAAAGGATTTCTTGATGGGGGCCAGAGGTGCGGTTACGCAAGGAGATATCAGAATAAGTGACCTTATAAGAATATTATGAGATGTCCTCGGCTGAACGTGCTAAGAGTTACATATGTGTATTGGTGGGACTGATTCGCACATAAGGATTACAGACACCCGATGTCTGGCAGGTACTAAGAGACAGATATTAATATCTCTCTTAATTTTAGTATTACACGGTAATATTTAGTCTCATTGGGAGCGTCATGCGTGCCGGAATGTATTAATATGTTTCGCGTGCCAGTAAGTACTACTGAACTGAAGTTATGAAGTTATTTAGATAGGAAAAGCAGTTTTTAAACATCCTTGGGTGGGGGGAGTTTTACTCTGAGGAAAACTGTCAACCTCACCACTGATTTATGAGAGGGGCTGGGTTCAGGTTGTGTTCAATGGGAAATAATTGTATAAGAACCAGGCTCAGCCTATGGCTATTGTCCTTCATGTCTTTCGTGTCTTGGTGATTCTGAAGATTGCTGTATGAACTGCCAGTCCAGATATGACTGTTTCATCATTCCATCTTAAGTGAGTGTCCATATTTTGTCTGTTATTTGTATAATCTCGTTTGTTCACCTTTTTCAAGGAATAAATTATATTTTATCATATCTAAGTCTCGTTCAGTTCAGCCCAGTTATATTTGGTGTGTATTATTAATAGCCTGTTACAAAGTCACCGTGACAGGCATTAATAAAACTGGTGGCAGCGGTGGGATTGAACTGGACCTATATTACAGTGTTCTGAGGGACTCTGTCATATAGTGGGAACTCGAGAGTAATTGCGAGTTCCTGGGACTAAAGATATTGAACACACAGTGTACAACATATAACACAAGATATGGCACCTCCTCACTGTTCCCCTACTTGTGAGAAGCATTGCCTCCAGAACCAAAGTGCCGGCCATCCGTGTGACTGGAGCCGGGCACCGAGACCAGAGGAGTGTATCAAGTCGGCGCGGGGACCAGCAGCCGGCAAGGCTGAGAGAGAGGCAGCGATCGGTGAGCATGAAACCCGGCAGGCTGAGCAAAGATCCACAGCTGCAGCCGCTGTAACCATCAAACCGCCCGGAGAGCAGGGAATGGACCCAGCTCCGGGACGGCAGAGACTTGTGGAGGGAGCGGGTGGTCTCGGAGACCACAGAAGTCTTGCACCAGGAGAGGTAACGGCCGTTGCGGTGGCCCGTCCATTTTCCCTGAAAGAGCTAGCACTGGTGTGTGCATTGGGCAAGACGTGGTTCCCGGCGAAGTGGACCCAGTTCACGGCGTTGGTGCCGTACCGACCCGCTTACCCCCTCCCAGAGACCGGCACTCAAGCAACTCCGCTCTGGACTCCGTTGCCCCTTGCTGGGGTTAGTCCACCGGCGGCGGAGAAGCTCCGGAATGAGCCCGGCGCTCAAGCAACTCCGCTCTGGTCTCCGTTGCCCCTTGCTGGGGTTAGTCCACTGGCGGCGGACAAGCTCCGGAATGAGCCCGGCCCTCGAGCAACTCCGCTCTGGACTCCGTTGCCCCTTTCTGGGGTTAGTCCACCGGTGGCGGGGAAGCTCCGGGAGGCGCTGCGGCACTGCCAACAAACGGGCCACAATAATGCCCGGTGCCCGGACCGTGCACGGTCGGGCAAAGAAGCCCCTCAGGGCCAGCACTCACGAGCTACGGAAAAGATGACCCAGTTAGCGGCATCCTCTCATGGCTCCCGCCCAGCCAGGGCGACAACCCTTCGCGGGATGTCCCCTGGAGAACCTGGCCAGGCTGCATCGGCAACAGCAGCGGAGAGCGGCGGCCATCCATCAGCTACCCGGGGCTCGCCCATGGCGGCGACGGTGGCGGAAGAGCCGCGATTCCGTGGGGGGAGGGACAGGGATTGCGGGAGGGGGTTATTTTACCTGGTTTGGCGGGAGCCGTGTTACTCCACAAAGACCTGGGACCCTTGTCCTGCACCGTTTTACCTGTACCAAGCCCGGGCGCTGTTGCGGCAGCGGCCTTTTGCTGCCCGGCCCAGATGATGCCGGCGGCGTCCACTCCAGTCCCCCTGCAATCAGGACCAACGAAGGCGGCGGTCTATGCGGGGACCAGCGAGGTAAGCCAGACCAAGTTGCAGACTGACCCTGACTTATTTTTTCCTATGACTGTACCCTGTTGTTTCACTATAGGGGTGACCGGGGGGTGGCAGGAGATAGGGGTACCAGGGGAGGGGAAGGAAGGGCAGCTTGTAGGGCAGCCAGGCTTCCCCATTACCCTGGTGGAGCAGCAAGGGGACTCTCAGTTAAGAGCCCCACTGTTGCAGCTTTGCTATGGGCTGGAGGTATCAGGGGTTGTGGCAAAGTTAGACCACCCCCAGATTACCTGCCAGCCAGGAGCTAAGGTGGGTGCATCTGCACCAGCAACCCTGAGCTCATCCCCGGTAATGGGGAGGCAGTGTCAGGGAGATGGCCTCACTCAGGTGTCCCTAGGATCCAGGTTAGGATTAGCTAGGGAGAAGCGGAGTGAGGGGAGGCTGCAGGTAGGTAGCCAGCATCAGATCTCAGTGAGAGAAGACGGGCTTGTGGTAGCCGGGGAGGGAAAGCAGCAGGTATGGCAGCTAGAGTTCCCCATTACCCTGGCAGAGCCTCAGGGGGTTTCTCAGATCAGCAACCCCCTGTTGCAGTGTGGTCAGAGTAGCTCACCATTTGTTGCCATGTGTAGAAGAGTTTGCAGTTGATCCAGTCCCCAGTCACCTCTAATCAAACTATAGTCTAACTATATATTCTCACTTAAAAGGCTCACTTTAAATGCCTCACTCTAAAATGCCAGTGCAGGTCCTGCAAATGCAGGGGTGTGTGAATTACCGATAGACTCGTGTCTGCTGCAATTATAAGCATGCACCATGTGCTCCACGTGCTTGCTCCATCCGGCCTTCTCTGAGTCTTTCAGGATGCCTAGCATGTCCAGTAAGGTTCGGTTGAAGCGTTCCAGGAGGGCATCTCCTTCAGGATGGTAGGGAGTTGTGCGAGACTTCTCGATATTAAGCAGATTTAGGAGTTCCTTGGTCAGCTTGCTCTCAAAGTCCCTCCCTTGAACGGAGTGCATCAGATTTGGCAGACCGTAATGTATAAAGTATTTCTCCCACAGTATTTTGGCTACGGTAAGAGCTTTTTGGTCCTTGGTGGGGAATGCTTGGGCGTACCTGGTATAATGATCAGTTATTACGAGAACATTTCCGATACCCTTAGAGTCTGGCACAATACAGAGAAAGTCCATACAGACTAGGTCCATGGGACCTGAGCTCTTCAGGTTGCCCATTGGGTCTGTGCGTCTAGGCAGTGTTTTTTGTTGTATACACCGCCGACATCTTCACCGCATCTCGCATCTTAGGCCAGAAGAACCGATTTCTTATAAGGCCAAACGTTTTGTCCAATCACAGGTGTCCGTGGTCATCATGTAGGGACCATAGGACTTGGTACTGCAAGCTTCTGGGCTAAACTAATTGTTTCCTATACGGGTGGTTGTGATAGGGAATGACTCGATAAAGGAAGCCATGGTCTATGTGGAACTTGTCCCATTCCCTCATGAGGATAGTGACTGTGTTGGCAGGAGCACGCTTCACTAAGGAGGGGTTATTTTCTTGAAGGCCCGGCGTACTGTTTAGCCACTGGGTTTCGCATTTGGTGCACCACTAGCTCTTTCCAGCTCATTAAAGTATCTTGGGTTATGGACATGACTTCCGGGTGGCAGTAGGTGGCAGGAAGGGCCTTCGACTGGCATCCCAATGAGTCCGCCACTCTGAGTTCAGAGAAGGCTACTTTGTCCGCCACTATTGCCACTGTGGAGCACATTGTCCGGATCCCAGGACCAGGAATCTCTTCCCATTCGCTATCATCCGATGCTGAAGTCAGTCCGGGCCTTCGGGACAGAGCGTCAGCGCCAATATTCAGGGGCCCTGTCTTGTATTTCAGAGTAAACTGATAATTGGACAGAGCAGTCTGTCAAGAGAGAGGGGATTTGGCCTGGGATTAAAGGGGTTTCACCCCATTTGGCCACCCTCTACTCTCACCTGGGAAGCAAGGGGTTAACTGGACTGGGGTCCAGTAATGTGGTTTTGCCTTGCTTCAGCCATCCAACTGTTTATTCCCCTGTATAAATGTATTGTTTCTGGGCCAGTGTCTGCACCACACACACACTGGGGCTTAAGGGGTTAATGAGCTGCAGTTTAGGAAAATACATTAGGATGCAAAGTGTCTTTTCAGAAATATCAGGGCTTCAAAAGGCTTGATTGAAGTTGCGTGTGAAAAGTACATAGGGGGTTTGGTGTATGTTAACACATCTGGCTGATAGAGACAGCTAGGATCCAGGCTGGGGCATTGGGTGTGAAATATAGCACCAGTGACAAATGTTCACTACACAGGAGTCCCTGCTTCAAAGGATTTCTTGATGGGGGCCAGAGGTGCGGTTACGCAAGGAGATATCAGAATAAGTGACCTTATAAGAATATTATGAGATGTCCTCGGCTGAACGTGCTAAGAGTTACATATGTGTATTGGTGGGACTGATTCGCACATAAGGATTACAGACACCCGATGTCTGGCAGGTACTAAGAGACAGATATTAATATCTCTCTTAATTTTAGTATTACACGGTAATATTTAGTCTCATTGGGAGCGTCATGCGTGCCGGAATGTATTAATATGGTTCGCGTGCCAGTAAGTACTACTGAACTGAAGTTATGAAGTTATTTAGATAGGAAAAGCAGTTTTTAAACATCCTTGGGTGGGGGGAGTTTTACTCTGAGGAAAACTGTCAACCTCACCACTGATTTATGAGAGGGGCTGGGTTTAGGTTGTGTTCAATGGGAAATAATTGTATAAGAACCAGGCTCAGCCTATGGCTATTGTCCTTCATGTCTTTCGTGTCTTGGTGATTCTGAAGATTGCTGTATGAACTGCCAGTCCAGATATGACTGTTTCATCATTCCATCTTAAGTGAGTGTCCATATTTTGTCTGTTATTTGTATAATCTCGTGTGTTCACCTTTTTCAAGGAATAAATTATATTTTATCATATCTAAGTCTCGTTCAGTTCAACCCAGTTATATTTGGTGTGTATTATTAATAGCCTGTTACAAAGTCACCGTCACAGGCATTAATAAAACTGGTGGCCGCGGTGGGATTGAACTGGACCTATATTACAGTGTTCTGAGGGACTCTGTCATATAGTGAGAACTCGAGAGTAATTGCGAGTTCCTGGGACTAAAGATATTGAACACACAGTGTACAACATATAACACGAGATATGGCACCTCCTCACTGTTCCCCTACTTGTGAGAAGCACTGCCTCCAGAACCAAAGTGCCAGCCATCCGTGTGACTGGAGCCGGGCACCGAGACCAGAGGAGTGTATCAAGTCGGCGCGGGGACCAGCAGCCGGCAAGGCTGAGAGAGAGGCAGCGATCGGTGAGCATGAAACCCGGCAGGCTGAGCAAAGATCCACAGCTGCAGCCGCTGTAACCATCAAACCGCACGGAGAGCAGGGAATGGACCCAGCTCCGGGACGGCAGAGACTTGTGGAGGGAGCGGGTGGTCTCGGAGACCACGGAAGTCTTGCACCAGGAGAGGTAACGGCCGTTGCGGTGGCCCGTCCATTTTCCCTGAAAGAGCTAGCACTGGTGTGTGCGTTGGGCAAGACGTGGTTCCCGGCGAAGTGGACCCAGTTCACGGCGTTGGTGCCGCACCGACCCGCTTACCCCCTCCCAGAGCCCGGCGCTCAAGCAACTCCGCTCTGGACTCCGTTGCCCCTTTCTGGGGTTAGTCCACCGGTGGCGGAGAAGCTCCGGCAGGCGCTGCGGCACTGCCAACAAACGGGCTACAGTAATGCCCGGTGCCCAGACCGTGCTCGGTCGGGCAAAGAAGCCCCTCAGGGCCAGCACTCACGAGCTGCGGAAAAGATGACCCAGTTAGCGGCATCCTCTCATGGCTCCCGCCCAGCCAGGGCGACAACCCTTCACGGGACGTCCCCTGGAGAACCTGGCCAGGCTGCATCGGCAACAGCGGCGGAGAGCGGCGGCCATCCATCAGCTACCCGTGGCTCGCCCATGGCGGCGACGGCGGCGGAAGAGCCGCGATTCCGGCAAAGTGCCGGAGCCCTTTCTGAGTGGGGGAGGGACAGGGATTGCGGGAGGGGGTTATTTTACCTGGTTTGGCGGGAGCCGTGTTACTCCACAAAGACCTGGGACCCTTGTCCTGCACCGTTTTACCTGTACCAAGCCCGGGCGCTGTTGCGGCAGGGGCCTGTTGCTGCCCGGCCCAGATGATGCCGGCGGCGTCCACTCCAGTCCCCTTGCAATCGGGACCAACGAAGGCGGCGGTCTATGCGGGGACCAGCGAGGTAAGCCAGACCAAGTTGCAGACTGACCCTGACTTATTTTTTCCTATGACTGTACCCTGTTGTTTCACTATAGGGGTGACCGGGGAGTGGCAGGAGATAGGGGTACCAGGGGAGGGGAAGGAAGGGCAGCTTGTAGGGCAGCCAGGCTTCCCCATTACCCTGGCAGAGCAGCAAGGGGACTCTCAGTTAAAGAGCCCCACTGTTGCAGCTTTGCTATGGGCTGGAGGTATCAGGGGTTGTGGCAAAGTTAGACCACCCCCAGATTACCTGCCAGCCAGGAGCTTAGGTGGGTGCATCTGCACCAGCAACCCTGAGCTCATCCCCGGTTATTGGGAGGCAGTGTCAGGGAGATGGCCTCACTCAGTTGTCCCTAGGATCCAGGTTAGGATTAGCTAGGGAGAAGCGGAGTGAGGGGAGGCTGCAGGTAGGTAGCCAGCATCAGATCTCAGTGAGAGAAGACGGGCTAGTGGTAGCCGGGGAGGGAAAGCAGCAGGTATGGCAGCTACAGTTCCCCATTACCCTGGCAGAGCCTCAGGGGGTTTCTCAGATCAGCAACCCCCTGTTGCAGCCTGGCTATGGGCTGGGGGTATCATGGGCAGTGGCAAGCTTGTGCCACACCAGGGATACCTGCCAGCCAAGAGCTAAGGCGGTTGCATCGGGAGAGGTGCCCCTGAGCTCATCCCTGGTAAGGGGGAGACAAGGTCAGGGAGGTAGGTGCACTCAGGTAGTTCCAGTGTCTGGGTTAGGATTGCCCAGGGGGGAGAGGAGTGCAGGTGGGCTGCAGGTAGGTAAGCAGCAGGAGTCATCAGCAGGGGCTGAGGTGCTGGGCCTAGGGGAGGCTAGGCAGGGAGACACTGTGGAGCAGGGGGAGATAGGAGGTCAGTGGGGTGTCAGGCAGCTGGCAGAAGCTAGGGATGGGCTAGGTAGGCAGGTCCCTTGTTCTGACTGGCCAGGAGTGACCCCCCTACAGATTCCCCAGGGTTCCCAGAGGAGGGGCTGTGGGTAGATAGGCAGCCAGGGAGGAGAGTCAGGGGTATAGCGGAGCAGCTACAGGGGGGCACAGGGCCAGGGCAGGTAGGGTCAATACAGGATAGTGACATAGCTCTTTCCCAGACTTGGATGACAAGAAAGCGACGGTCTGTGCTTGATAGCTGGTCTCTTGCTGGTGCAGAGACATGCCAGTCTCTGGGCAGTGTGCAGCCTGGTCTGCAAAGGGGCCCCTTCACCATGGACTTGGTTCACCAGGCACTGGGTGGGGGGCAGAGGGAGGCAAAGGAGAATGCCCGGCGGCCACGGTGGAGCCCTGCTCAGCAGGATCTGGACTTTACTATCCACTGTGGCCAGGACAATGTACTGGACAATGCCGGAGGACAATTTTG
Source organism: Ascaphus truei (assembly GCF_040206685.1). Lineage (NCBI taxonomy): Eukaryota > Metazoa > Chordata > Amphibia > Anura > Ascaphidae > Ascaphus > Ascaphus truei. Next base: position 354,511,511 of record NC_134483.1, on the reverse strand, counting down.
CCAGGCCAATCCCTCAGGACTTATTGAGTGCTTCAAGTACGCCAGTGGTGTCTCAGTGCCAGGGAAGGCAGCTGGGGCACCAGGCACCCCTTGAGCAGGGGAGGTGTCAAGAGAGAGGGGATTTGGCCCGGGATTAAAGGGGTTTCACCCCATTTGGCCACCCTCTACTCTCACCTGGGAAGAAAGGGGTTAACTGGACTGGGGTCCAGTAATGTGGTTTTGCCTTGCTTCAGCCATCCAACTGTTTATTCCCCTGTATAAATGTATTGTTTCTGGGCCAGTGTCTGCACCACACACACACTGGGGCTTAAGGGGTTAATGTGCTGCAGTTTAGGAAAATACATTAGGATGCGTGGTGTCTTTTCAGAAATATCGGGGCTTCAAAAGGCTTGATTGAAGTTAGGTGTGAAAAGTACTGAGGTGGTTTGGTGTATGTTAACACATCTGGCTGGTAGAGACAGCTAGGATCCTGGCTGGGGCATTGGGTGTGAAAAATAGCACCGGTGAAAAATGTTCACTACACAGGAGTCCCTGCTTCAAAGGATTTCTTGATGGGGGCCAGGGGTGCGGTTACGCAAGGAGATATCAGAATGAGTGACCTTATTAAATATAAGAATATTATGAGATGTCCTCGGCTGAACGTGCTAAGAGTTACATATGTGTATTCGTGGGACTGATTCGCACATAAGGATTACAGACACCTGATGTCTGGCAGGTACTAAGAGACAGATATTAATATCTCTCTTAATTTTAGTATTACACGGTAATCTTTAGTCTCATTGGGAGCGTCATGCGTGCCGGAATGTATTAATATGTTTCGCGTGCCAGTAAGTACTACTGAACTGAAGTTATGAAGTTATTTAGATAGGAAAAGCAGTTTTTAAACATCCTTAGTTGGGAGGAGTTTTACTCTGAGGAAAACTGTCAACCTCACCACTGATTTATGAGAGGGGCTGGGTTTAGGTTGTGTTCAATGGGAAATAATTGTATAAGAACCAGGCTCAGCCTATGGCTATTGTCCTTCATGTCTTTCGTGTCTTGGTGATTCTGAAGATTGCTGTATGAACTGCCAGTTCAGATATGACTGTTTCATCATTCCATCTTAAGTGAGTGTCCATATTTTGTCTGTTATTTGTATAATCTCGTGTGTTCACCTTTTTCAAGGAATAAATTATATTTTATCATATCTAAGTCTCGTTCAGTTCAACCCAGTTATATTTGGTGTGTATTATTAATAGCCTGTTACAAAGTCACCGTCACACAGTCAACCACCTGTGGCTGGTGGCATCCAACTTGGCAGATGTCAGGATGTATGTCAATGTTTTGTTGTCGGTTCGCACCTCGAAGGAGACCCCGTAGAGATAATTGTGTAATTTATCTACCACCACCCACTTGAGTTCTAGGAATTTAAATTCATTAACTAGGTAGTTCTGTTCACTTGGCACCAGGCTGCGGCTCACATAAGCTACAGACCGAAGACCCGCAGGGTGTTTCTGGTGTAATACTGCTCCCAACCTGTTGAAGCTGGCGTCCACGTGCAGGGCGTATGATTGCTCCTGGTCTGCATAGGCCAAGACAGGAGCTTCAGTGAGACTCTTCTTAAGCTCCATGAAAGCCTTCTCACAGGTGGAATTCCACTTATCCCCGAATGGCGTTCGCGGGGTTGTTGCTTTTTACCAAGAATCTTCCGGATAGATCTTCAATAGTTTGTTAAGAACTTTGGCCTTGCTGGCGTACCCCTCCACGAATCTACGGTAGTATCCACAAAATCCCAGAAAGGATCGAAGTTCCATTACGTTTTCTGGCCCTGGCCAGTTTACTACTGCTTCAACTTTGGCTGGGTTGGTAGCCACTCCTTCTGCGGACACGATGTGGCCCACATAAGTAACTGAAGTGTGACAGAACCTGCATTTGTCCAGGGACAACTTCAGACCTTCCTTCCCTAGTCTATCCAGGACCTTCAGAAGGCGTCCCTCATCTTAAAGTGCCCGTCCAAATACGATGATATTGTCTAGGTAGACCAGACACTCCCGGGGATTCATATTTACAATGATCTTCTCCGTCAGTCTCTGAAAGGTAGCGGGTGCCCCACAGATGCCTTGAGACATCCGAGTGAACTGATAAAACCCAAGGGGGCAGACAAACGCTGTCTTCTCCTGGTCTTCGGGGCTCATGGGGACAGCGGCAGAGTATACTGATCGGGGACTGTGCGGCGATTCAAGGTGCGGTAATCCACACATAGGTGCACGGGTCCGTTCTTCTTCAGCATCACCACAATGGGTGGCTGCCTGACTCCGTCTCGATGCCAGCAGTCTCCGTCTCTTTCAGGATGTCCCTCACATCCTCCACATCTCTGGGAGCTGTGCGTCTAGACCGCTCTCGGAATGGGGTGGCATCGTTCAGTTGAATCGTGTTGAGCACTCTTGCTGCAGCCCACATCCATCTCACTGGTGGAGAACACTTCTTTGCGCTCCGCCAGTTTATCGCTCAGTCGTTTCTTCCATTCCGGTGGCAAGGACGACTTCCTAAAGTCGAATTACAATTCAGAAGGGGCTTCCCGCATGGTAGCCGCATTCACATGAGCCAGAGATTCCACTTGCTCAACGTGGTATATTCGACCCAGTGCCTGACTAATGTCAAACCGAATAGGGTAAGGCGAGATATTCTGTATAGACACCATAAACCGACAGGAAAGCGAAGACTACCACCCTTCATTTCTAGCACCACTTTAAAACCACTTTTCACGTCCTCTTCGGGTGTGGTTTCTAGCAAAAGTACAAGTTAGTCTCATCCCGACCCGGATAGTTAGGTACAACAGCCATGTGTCTCACTCCCCCTGGTGGAATCTGTCAACCCCTTTTCCAGGTTGAAGAATTGTCCAAGTGCCTCTCGAGCAGAGATTCAATAGCACTCGTCCTTGAAGACCGGGTGAATCCGTAGGGACGATAAAGGTAGTTCTCCGGCTTCTTGAAGGAAAGCCCGGATCAAGGATCGTACCACGTCCGCGGTGGTCCCTAATATGATGGGGGAATTTGGATGTTCCCGGATGTTTCGGGACATACCAAAGCTTCCACCTCCATGGGGTGGGTTTTGTTGGTGTTAAGCTGCAGTATATCCAACCGTACTTGAATCACGCCATCAATGGGGTAGTCTTCGCTGCTGAGGCCCCACAACTTAATTTTCTCTGCCGACTGCATAGGCAGGTGCTTAAGATGTAAGTCATAAAATGGTCGGTAGGTGGTTACTTGGGAGCTAGCGTCCAGCAATGCGGAGGCATAGATTCCCACCACTAGGACTCGTATTATGGCAGCAGGTCCTACGCGATTGCAGGCCTCTGGTTGGGGCTCCTTCTTGGGGTTAGGCTCAGGGGCACTATCCAGGGATGTGGACGGTTGCTTCGCCGAGAGAACGATGAAACCCATGCATTCAATGATTACTTTGTGGGGTGTGCCACTAACTTATTAGCGAAACGCAGCCCAAACCACAAACCTGAATCTCATCCTGGGAGTGCACACATAGCCCCACCGCTTCCCAACACTGCCCACAATTTTCAATTTGGCCCAGTATCTGAAGAGGAGATTACACAAGCTCTCCTCAAACTAAAACTAAGCAGCCAATGCGGACCTGACTTACTACAATCTAGGTTCCTACGACTTGGTGCCCAAGCCATTGCCAAACCAATTGCTTCCATAGTCAACTCTATCCTGTCTGCAGGCCATATCCCTAAGACCTGGAAAACTGCCAGAGTTGTCCCAATCTTCAAAAGTGGGGACAAAAACACTGTCTCAAACTACAGGCCATTCTCACTTCTCCCAATTCTATCCAAAGTCATGGAAAAATGTGTCCACTCCCAATTAAACGACTACTACACCAAGACAAATTTCCCTAGCCAATTCCAATCTGGCTTTCGTCCCAAACACTCCACCGTAACTACCCTGCTAAAAGTTTGCAATGAAATCCAGTGTGGAATGGAACGGGGACAACTCACTGGTGCAGTATTCCTCGATTTTGCAAAGGCTTTTGACACAGTTGATCATGCTATCCTGCTTAACAAACTCCAGAGCTCTGGAATAGGGAAGCATGCTTTAAACTGGTTTCAGTCCTACCTATCAGGAAGATCCCAACATGTGTCCATCTCAGGCTCTAACTCCAACCCCCTGGATATCACCTGTGGTGTCCCGCAAGGCTCTGTTCTGGGGCCCCTACTCTTCTCAGTGTTCATTAATGATCTTCCCACAGCTTGTAAGGAAGCCTCAATACACATGTATGCAGATGACACAATCCTATATGCACACAGCCATAGCCTCTCTGACCTTCAACACATACTTCAGTCTGACTTTTTGAGACTCCAAAACTGGATTTCCCAAAACAAACTGTTTTTAAACACTGACTAGACTGTAACAATGGTATTTAGGACCAAGACTAAATTCTTAAAGCTTCCAGCGACTGCGCTCCATATTAGAACCAACACTAACACCACCCTAACTCCTGTTACCAGTTTTAAATACCTGGGCTTATGGTTTGACTCCCACTTAACATTCGGGATGCACATTGATACCCTGACAACCAAGACCTATGCCAAACTAGGGGTACTTTACAGGAACAAATCCTCCCTAAGTCTCCTGGTCAGAAAGCGTATCGCATAGCAGATGCTAGTGCCAATTATTGACTATGGAGACATAGTATATTGCACGGCACCTCAAACCCACCTTAGCAAACTTGACACCCTCTACAATTCAATTTGTCGTTTTGTTCTCCAATGCAACTACAACACACATCACTGCAAAATGCTCAAAGAACTAGATTGGTCATCACTAGAGTCTAGGCGCAAAGTTCACCTTTCCTGTCTTGCCTTTAAATTCTTCATGGGCAAGCTACCCGTCTATCTGAACTAGCTCCTCACCCCTACCACATGCAGCACTTATCACCTGAGATCAGACTCCAAAAGACTGTTCATGGTCCCAAGGCTCAACAAAGTATCCGGCCGCTCCTCCTTCTCTTACCGTGCACCCCAAAACTGGAACAACCTACCAGAGACTCTCACATCCACCACCAGTTTAAGTTCTTTCAAATCTAAGGCTGTCTCACACTTTAATCTGGTCTGTAACTGTTTCATACGCCCATAATATATATTTTCTTTAACTGTGCACGCAATGTCTTGTATATAATGTATACCCTGCTCATTTATGTAACTGTACTTGTAACCATGTATTATTTGTCTTAACTCTGTGCCCAGGACATACTTGAAAACGAGAGGTAACTCTCAATGTATTACTTCCTGGTAAAACATTTTATAAATAAATAAATAAGACCATTTTGGCAGCACATGTACCGCATGGTCCCTCCACTCTTCAAACTCTTCTTCTCCCAGTGGTGTAGGCCGCACGGCAGAGAACACGTTGAGCTTGCGATAATTATGGGCTTGGGATTACTACGCAAATTTGTCGGCCAATTTCCGTAAGACTTCCTCTACATCAGAGCCTCCGGATGAACGGCTGCTGCAGCAAGCTGTGGGGCTGCCTCTGGACTAGCTTCGTGCTTTTGGGGCTATCCGTGGGGTGCAGAAACCCAGCCCCTAACGATATATCAGGTGCTGGTTCGGGACTAAAATCTTCCATCCTTATGGGGAGATCGGGGTATATAATAATAATAATAACATGTTCTTGTATAGTGCTGTTTTATTTGGTGCCTGAGGCACAGGGAGATAAAGTGACTTGACAAGGAGCCGACACCAGGAATTGAACCAGGTTCACCTGCTTCAAACTCATTGCCAGTCAGTGTCCGTGGGGCACCATTTTCGCTTATCTCGTCACTCGTAGCAACGAGAACTACACCATCTGTAGTTAGGGTCCATGGTGCATGGCAGACAGCGGTGGCGCGACAGCTTGGTGGAAATACAAAGAAATTTGTATTTTCGAGCGGCTGACGTGCCACTGCGAGCCAACCACAGTGAAGCCTACCCTTGTGATGTCATGGCTACACCTCCTAGCCGCGCACGTCATCGTTTGGCCTACAGGCACAAATCGCGTGCGCCATGTGCAACGTCGTGCTCACGCCCGCTATAATACAAGCTTTAGGCTATGGCGCCAGTCCTCCCTGCTGCACGCGCACCTGTTGGCATGGTGGCGCATGCAGAGACTACAGCCACAATCGGCAGTCTGTAATGGAGATCTAGGGAGAGCGAGGGGGGTCAGGGCCATGACGGGGCATATCTGCCTTGCCATTGGCTGTGTGCGGCCATGTGACCGTGTCGCAGCACAGGAAGACACAATTCTTATTTTCCCTACCAGCGAACTCGTCACAGCGCATTGCGCGCCCACATACACAGCTACTGGGGCCTTCCCCATAGAGGGCTGTGCTGTGGTGTGTGGCGCACATGCCTTAGCCCGCTCCGCCGTGACCACCGGGGACTCAGTCATATAGTGTTGAGTTCAGGGGCACTATGCTACACTTGTTTGACATTTAAATAAGCAGGTCACTACAAAGAAAAAAAAAGATGCAGATATGACTGCAGTGCTTTCCAAAAATATGTAATTGTCACGAATTAATTTAAGCATTTGTATCTTACACCAACCGTTTTTATCAAAATAAAAATGTGAATAGATAAAAAATATATACATACAATATATATATATATATATATATACACACACACACACACACACAGGGAGCGATAGATATGTGTGTGTTTTATATACATTTGTCTTTAGATGTTCGTGTGTGTTTAGAATATTACACACCTGAATTTAGATGTTCAGCTGCAGCGGCCGTTATACAAACACTTCATGCGTTGTGTTCATCGGAATACCGATGTCAGGATGTGGGATGTCTTCCAACCTTCCCGCCTTAAGACGCGAGTGCGGCGCGTGCAGAAAATTGCATTTTATTGTTCTGGTTTTTAAACACCTTAAATTGACACAGTAGCACAGTACTGTACACATTGCAATTCATTCATTTCATTGCAGCCAAAGAAACAGAATCCATGAAATTCAACAAAGCAATCGCGATAAGCGCGGGTGTCTGGGACGATTGCCGCGTGGAGTACAGCAGAGCACACGTAATCGGCGGCGTATAACGGCCTCTGCAGCTGGATGCATGTGCATACAATTGAGGCTTGCGCCTCCAAGACTTTTTGCGTTTCTAGTGCTGACATGTCTCCCTGGAATAAGGACCAGGAGCAGGACCAGGAGCTTCATCCGAGGCGCAGGTGCCGCTGCGTCGCGAGCTCAGTAGTGGGGTGGGGGGGAGCTTTGGGGGGGAACTGGGCCATCGATCTGTGAGATCGAGCTTGCTGTGACTTGCCCCTGCGCATGCGGCATCCTCCCCGGGCCGCGTGCGGGGAGGGGGGGCAGCGCGAGCAAGGGAAGCTGGCGCGCGCCTGATCTTGCTGCTAGCTGTCACGCGCCAGCGCTGGAGAGAGTCGTGAGCTGGGGGCCGGGCGGCGCGAGTTAAACCCCCCTATAGTATACAGTACTGTACCATCAGTAGCACCCGGGGATCACGTGACCGGCTGCGAGGGACGGGAGCGGCAGAGGGCGGATAATATACCCCGAGAAACGGCGGCGTATACACCGTGTGCCCCCCACACACGGAGCGGCACGGCCAGGAGGCATGGGTGAGTGAGCCACTTCCTGATACCCGCCCTGTGTGTGTGCACAGTACATGTATGTGAGAGATGCAGCCCCAGCCTGTCGTAGCCTGTCTTATCATGTCGCGACAATATGTATGTACTGGTATATCCGATGTGAAACGGGAAATATTGTGGACTGACTGCATCTGAATTCATCCTTTGTGAATGTACAGTGTATACATTTTTTTTGATTGGGGGATGGGGGTGTGTGATATTATTTATTATTATTAATAATAATCATTGCAGTTACCACCTGTCTCCCTCCTCCTTATCACACACGTGTGTAAAGTACTGTATGTGCATGTACATGTATGTGCATGTACATGCGTCTGTATTGGTTGCACCCACTGACATACTGACCATCAGATACCGGCCATCATTTAAACCCTCAAACAAGTCTCTCTTATTATAATGGTAGTACGTTGATGGAAGTGTGTGATATAGATATTGTAATGAATGTATAATTTGTAAATTGTATTTGTAGGTATGTTTAAAGGAATATTTTATTTTTAAATCTGTATATATACTGGTCATCATACGCGTCTCTGTATCTAGTTATGTGTATTTATGTAGGGCCTACCATGTATTTGGTGCTGAACAGGAGATAATGTCAAAGCTATAATACATGGGATAATAATAATAATGTGAAAAGGAAAAAGGGAGACACCGTTGCATACATAAACACTGGGGTGTAGTAATCTGCCCAGAAGACCTTATATTTGAACAAGTGTACAGTTTGCGTACATATGTTACGCACATTGGGGTTATTCACAAGATCGGGGCACTACTTTGAATGCCAGAGGGCTCGCGGCAATAAAGGGACACAGCCCCTCTGGCACTTCATAATCGTGCAGAAGGCGGCCTCTCCTAGAACCATATACAGCATCAGGGCTCGTCCATGCTGCCAAAGAACACATGGAGGCGTCCACGCACGGTGCGATCACATTACCTTAAGGCATTGATCACCCCCATAGGCTGCGCGGGTGACAGCAGGAGGGACGCACGTTGCACAAGGAATCAGTTGAAACTGCTTTCTTGGCGCGACGGGCAGATCACGTGAGGGGTTCGCCCAATGAGGGCGAACCACGTCTGTGACGTCACAGACACGTCCCCGACGGCGCTTATATCATGTCCTGAAAACGTACCCGCTTCACGTGGATGACGTCACGGACGCACACACCTCTGCATGGGCTAAGGGTGTATGGATGCAGTCTTGGGCTGCGTTTATACAGCCTTCGACTGTGCGGAGGTGCGTGTGACGTCATCCGCGTTTTGTGAACAAGGTAGACGCACCGTTGGGAGCGTGTCTAGGGGCGTGTCTGACGTCATGGAGCTGGTTCGCCCTCATTGGGCGAACCGCTCACGTGACCTGCCCGTCGCGCTGAGGAATCGGGGTGAACTGATTCCTCGCGCGCCCCCTCCTGCTGTCGCGCACATGCAGTCTATGGGCGCGATCAATGCATTAAAGCAATGTGATCGCGCGGTCTTCGGTAGCATGGACACCTCCTTAGACATTGTTATGCAATGTGGTACTTGCCTGTTTTGGCATCGAAGGGGTTAATTGTATTTGCTAATAATGTTGCAGACAATAATTTATACACCTAGGGCAGCCCTAAAATGTATACACATGGAAGGTGCACCATCAATCTTCTATCCACGGTCAATGCATGCCCGCCTCCATCCAATCACAGCCAAAGAAAAATAGAATGGGTCAGTGCGTGTCGCAGCATTATCCTCATCAGGAAAGAAATATACTGTAAGTCTATGAGAGACAGCAGTGTAACAGTTCATGGGATGTAGCTGCACTCACCACTACTTTGTGGTTTCTTCCACTAATTACAGCTGCTGTAGTCTGGGGCTCCTCTTCCTAACGCCAAACAAAAATGTGCTGAAAGGAAATCTGAATGAGGTGCCCATTGTACAAGTGGCATTTCATTTATCCCTGCTGATCTCGGGTAACTTCGTTAGCGCAGCCCACGGTGGTCATTTGGAAGTCGATGATGTCTTCCCCCTACCCTCCGGCTCGTATTTCTGACTTGACATGTCTGTTCTCATTTTCCCCACATTAAACGATGTTTGCACACTACATGTTTGCACACCACATGTATATTCATCTACATATATTATAAGTAAATAATATTCATTTAGAAATGTATACATACGATAGATAGTAGGCACACCTTAGCATAACCATGTCATAAAAAAAACCCAGTGCAAGAATTATAAGGCTGTGCCCGATGCGAACAAAAGGTGTACCTCTATGAGGCAGGCCATAGAGTGCGTGAGATTCTCGGGCAGACAAAACATTTCGATTTGGTCACCTGGCGGCCGGGTTACGTGCGCGGTTCATCCAATGAGTGCGAACCGCTTACGTGATGCTATGCCTCCCCATTGCTGTGGCTCACAGGCCACAATTCGCTCGGCTTACAGGCGTGCGCGAAGCCATGCGTGCGCCTACTATATCTGCGGTCTAACAGTAATATATATATATAAATGCTTCACCCAAACCGAATTGGAAATAGAAAACTTGGCACAGCAATGATGGTAGTCAAAAAGATTGTAGTGTGGTGGCCCGCGAGGAATGTCCCACACTGGACCAAAACGTTGGATATTTATGGTTGTTTCAAAACAATCTTTTTGACTAATATCATTGCAGTCTTTGTGTGTGTGTGTGTGTGTGTGTGTGTGTGTGTGTGTGGTTTTTTTTCTGCTCGGCAAACAAATGCCCTGGATGATTTTTAGATTTGACCTCGCTTCCAATAAAAAAAAAATTAAATTCTTGCATATCCAAGCAACATGTTAATTCACACTTTTCTCCGTATTGTGTAAAAGTGAATTCATGCTGACCTGATTAACCAAGCAGATAACATTGAAATTACACAGGATGAGGTAAAAAGGAAACCCTATTTATTTTTCGCAGGAAACAAATAAGCACATAAACATGATTTCTCACCGCCCCCCCCCAAGTAAGCAAATAACATTGACAGTTGTTAAAATATTTGTTTTCCCAGATACATTTGGACTGCATCCTTAACAGGAAAATTGAGTAATAAACAGGTCAGGGTTTAAGAAAACAGGAATCTTACAAACCGTTTGTGTGCCAACTTGTTTCAGAGATAAAAAAAGAAAAGTCAACAGTGCAAAAGAAGACCTGACAAAAGCAAAATATAGCATACTGTATATTCACTGCTTGATGGTCCTGAGGAACTCATGAGAACTAAAGTGTAGAAGTCACAAACCTTCCAGCAGTGGGTTTCAATCTTTTTACATTGCCTCCACCCTCCCTCCATCAGCTATTGGTTTGCCTTTGGGACTTCCCTTCTGTATTTGAAACACAAAGAAAGATGAGCAAAGGTTGGGTCCCCAAACAATACTATGTAATAGAATAAGGATTCCACTTATTGGTGTATATTCATTGGGTTATTGATGCAGGATAATGACTTTTCTTTCACCTTTTTTGTGTCCCTCTTTCTCTGTCTTTTTGTGACTCTATACCAGTGTTTCTCAACCTTTTGGTGTGCGCCACACAGTTGGAAAATATTTTTCACTTTGCGGTACACTAGATTGATTGGTTTGTATGGATTTTTAGCCTATAGCATGGAATTGGGACCAAATTCTCATTCAGCACCGATACTGCTAACTGAGCAGAGGCAACGGGGTAAAGAAACTTGCACACCTGTTTCACCTCACTCGGGATTCAAACTCTGACTCTGGCTAGGAAATTTAAAATTGGGGTGAAGGATTTAGGTTGAAAAATAAAACTTACACATCTTTTCTAAATGTATGGAATGTTTTTTTATATGTACCTAATTACTGTAACCAAATAAACTTGAAAAAAAGTTTATGCTAATATTAATGTGACACTTGAGCTTGATGATGGTTTTGGGTGATTTTGTTGATATGGGGACCTATACGAGATAAGCAGACTCATTTCATCTTCAACACAGTTGAGTCTTTCCCTTTTTTGCATTTAATGCTTGTAAGTGTGGAAAACCCTAACTCGCCATGTTTCAGTAATGCTATGTTAGCATACTGCCCCTTGTAGTTATTAACTCAAACCCACCCATTTTATCTGTCAGGCTTCTTGCATTAGCAAGCATGCGTTTTATGTGTTTTTTTCAGTTTGTACTATTATCTTATCTGCTCCTACCTCTATACTCCAATTGGGTTTAGTCTTTAGAAGTATTATCTGTATTTAATATGGGTGTCTCCCTGCTTGCCAAACTCCCACTTGCCCCATTCTGCCTCCATGACCCCTAGCTATTTTCCCATCCCCATCTACTCTATTTAGTTCATAATCTGATTATTCTCCCTCCCCCTCCATCTTAGTTTAAAATCTCCCCCAACCTTTTTAACATTCTCCCCCCTAGCACAGAAGATCCCTCTTCATTGAGGTGCAATCTGTCCCTAGAATATAGATGGCACCTCTCAGAAAAGGAGTTCCAGTGCTCTAAAAACCCAAACCCCTCCTTCCTGCACCAATTTCTTAGCCATGCATTAACCTCCCTAATCTCTGACTGTCTCCCTGCGGTAGCGCATGGCACTGGTAGTATTTCAGAAAATACTACCTTGGAGGTCTTTGCCTTAAGCTTCCAGCATAGATCCATGAAATTATTTTTTAGGACACTCCATCTTTCTATAACGTTGTCATTGGTTCCAACGTGTACCAAGACTACTGTGTCAGTCCTAGCCCATCCCTACAATCTGTCTACTCGATTCACAATGTGCCAAACTCGAGCCCCAGGAAGACAACAAACTCGCCAGCTCCCACTCATCGGTCTAGCCGAGTTTATGGGCTGTTTACACTTGGCCATGAATAAGCATACTTGAAAAGTCATAAATTAAAAAAAGTTTTGCAGCACACTGGTTGAGAAGCACTGCTCTATACCCTCCTTTCTCTTTGCCACTGTCCATCTTTTCCCTGGATCCTACAATTTGCTATGAAACAAGGAATTCAAGAAGTAAAGAATAAAAACGCAACAACGTGTGTGTTTGTATGTGTGAGAAACCCTCCTTTCACTCTGAGCCCCCTTCTAAGAGGTTTATCATACATGCGCTGACGTGTCCACTGGGACTGTTATCGGACTAAGTTCCTTATTGAAGTCAATGGGGAATTTTGGCTGAAAATGGCTGGATTGGCTGCATCAGATATAGAATAATCCCCTACATTTCCTCGTCCACTCAGGTTGGGAAACATTGCACCAGTTCCACTTTAATGCAATAAATAATAATTCTTCTGCATTATAGTAACTACTGTAATTAGGATTTTTTCATTTTGCAATGTACTATAGGATATGACCATCCAGACTTTGTCTGAAGAAGCAGTTATCTACAATGTATAAATGTTAATTTTGTATACTTTATATTTTTTTTTTTTTTAACAATCTTTTTTCCTTTATTGGAGACAGATAAAAGTTGGTACATTCAGGGGTTACAATCAGTACAGTATTTAACAATCGGATAGGATTAAGTTGACTTGGTTGTGTTCTATGGAGACAGTCTCAATAAAGCCTTTTCTCAGTTTTGTGTCAAAAAAGAGATGGGAAGGGGGAGACTCAGGTTGGGGGGGGATAGATGGGAACGACAAAAGATGGGTTGGGGGGGGGGGCAAGTTTCGGGGAGGGTCGGAGGAGGGGGGGGGGAGGCGATAGAGAGTTCCTCTCTTATTATCAGTGCCGGGGGGTAAGTGAGGGGAGATGGGTTATTTTTTGTAATTGGGTCTAGTCTGGTGTCGAGATTCCTAGACTTATCCATGGTTCCCAGGTGTTGTGGACTTGTGGCATTTTTTGCCTGAGCATTGCTGTTAGCCTTTCCATACTCATGACTAGGTTTATTCTGTTTACTACTGTCCTTCGTGAGGGTGCTTTCAGTTGTTTCCAGGCTGCTGCAACTGTACATCTCGCGGCCGTGAGTATGGCCGACATCAGTCTGGCTTCGGGGGCCGGGATGTCCTCCATTGGGCTGCCCAGCACGTATGTCAGAGGGTCCAGCGGGACCTCCAGGCCCAGGGTCTCGTCCAGCAAGCTCTGGATTCTAGTCCAGAATTTCTGGATTTCGGGGCATGTCCACCATATGTGGGCCATGTCCCCTTTCTGTCCACATCCCCTCCAGCACAGGTCCGATACGCCGGGGAAGATCTGGCTCAATCTACTCGGGGTCAGGAACCATTGAAATAGTATTTTGTATATGTTTTCTTTTGTTACTGTGCAGATTGAAGATTTGGGGGCTGCCTCCCAGATGTCCTCCCACTCCTCGAGGTCTAGGGGTACGCCCAGGTCTATACACCATTTTTGCATATAGGCATGTGTGGGCGAGGGGAGGGAATTTTCGATTATTCTGTAAATTGACGTAATTAGTCCCTTCTGATATTCTCTCACTTGGCAGAGGGACTCAAATTTGGTTATGGGGGGGAATTTTGAGGACGCGGACAGAGCTCTGAGAAAGTGTCGTAGCTGTAGAAATGCAAAAATGGGGAGGTGGGGGGCCGCTAATTTGTTTTTGAGCTCCTGGAAGGACAGAGCTTCATTGTTCTCCAGCAGATCCGCTACCGTGCTAATATGAAGGTCCTGAAATAGACCGATTTGGGCTTGGGTGCATCCCGGAGGGAATTCAGGGTTCCCAAGTATGGGGGTGAGTTGGGAGGGGGAGTAGTTAGGCCATATTTCCCTCTGTTTTTGGACCAGATAGACCACGTGCATTTCATTGCTCCTAACTCAAATTTCTCGGGAGGTTTTCCTTTATATTCTGGGGACCATAGCAATATAGGGAGGGGGAGAGGGGATATATAGCTAGCCTCCATTTCTAACCAGCAGGTTGTACTCGGGGGGCTGTTCCAGACTACTGCTTGTCTGAGCTGGGTCGCGTGGTAATATCTGACCACATCTGGTACTCCTAGTCCACCCCTCGTTTTAGCTGCTAAGATCACTGACCTCGGGACTCGGGGTTTCCGATACTTCCATATAAATTGCATTATTTGCTTTTGAATATCTTTTAGGTCGGCTAACGGTATTGGGATTGGAAGGGTTTGGAAATAGTATAACAGTCGGGGAAGGATATTCATTTTAGCGGAGACGATTCTGCCGAACCAGGAGATCTGGTATGTATTCCATGTCTCTAGGTCTCTCTTGATTTGACTAAATAGGGGGGGATAGTTTGTTTTATATAGCATGGAGTACTTTTTAGTGATTTTTATTCCTAGGTATTTTATATGGGACAAGTTCCATCTATACTTGTAGTTTGATTGGAGAAGTTTCCATGTGGCTTCGGGGAGGGATATATTCAGTGCCTCAGATTTGTCCCTGTTTATCTTGTAGTCTGAGGCCTGACTAAATTCATCTAATAATTTGTGGAGATTGGGCAGGGAGATATGAGGGTTAGCTAGGGTCAGAATGACGTCGTCCGCGAAAAGGGATATTTTGTAGTTTTTGTCAGCTATAGTTACACCTGTGATGTTCGGGTCTGCTCTAACTTGGGCCGCCAGTGGTTCTATTGATATTGCGAATAGCAAGGGGGATAGGGGGCAGCCCTGTCTGGTTCCGTTTCTAATGTGGATCGGACTGGATTGTCCTCCCGGTAATTTTAAGTATGCCGTGGGGTTCTGGTAGAGTGCTCTGACCCCCTCTAGAAACGGGCCTGAGAAGCCGAATTTGAGCAGGGTTTTGTCTAGGAAGGTCCATTTGATCCGATCAAAGGCCTTCTCGGCATCTAGACTGAGGATCATGGCTTGGAGTTTGTTGAGATGCACGTGGTCAATGATATTAATAATCTTGCGGGTGTTGTCAGAGGCCTGTCTTCCTGACACAAATCCCACTTGGTCTATATGAATTAGTCTGGGGAGAATAGGATTTAACCGGTTTGCTAGGATCTTGCTAAAGAGTTTCAGGTCTGTGTTAAGCAGGGAGATTGGTCTGTAGCTACCGCATTGCAGCGGGTCCCTTCCTTCCTTGTGTATAATTGCTAGGTTGGCAGCTGTAATTGTGCCTGGGATCGGGGCTCCTTCTAGGAAAGAGTTGAACATATCGAGTAGAAAGGGGGAGAGCGGCATGCTAAATTTTTTATAATAGGCGTTTGAGAAACCGTCTGGACCAGGGGTTTTGGCTATCTTAAGGGTGCTTATGGCTTGTGCCAATTCCTCCTGGTTGATCTTACCATTTAGGGCTTTGAGTTCCTCTTCCGTGAGAGATGGTAGATTACATCTTGCTAAAAATTGCGAGATATAGTCTACGTCTACTGGGTCTTGGTTGGGGGGGTGGAGATTGTAGAGATCTGTATAATATTTTGCAAATTCTTGGGCTATTTCTTTTTCGATATAAGTGGTGTGGCCTCCTTTAGTGTGGATTCTAGGAATTTGGCCCCTTGTTTTTATGCCCCGAAGTTTTGATGCTAATAGTTTATCAGCTTTGTTGCCTTTGTCATAAAACTTCTGGTTGGACCATTTAAGTTTTCTCTCCACCTCCTCTAATTGGGACTGTCTTAGTTCGGTCCTAGTTTTTTCAAGTATTCTGAGTAGTTTCTTGGAAGGTGACTTTTTATGCTGGTGTTCCAAGGTAGTTATTTTTTCAGTTAGCTCTTTTTGCAATTTTAGTTTCTGCTTTTTTTTATAAGATGCTAGGGAGATTAGATCCCCTCTGATTTGAGCTTTGTGGGCTTCCCACAGTGTTGACGCTAGGGGGACTGAACCTTTGTTTTGTTCAAAGAACATATTTAGTTTGTGTCGAATCGTATCTACTGTTTGGGGGTCGTTCAGTAAGGTATCATTAAGTTTCCAATTATAGGAGGTGTGTTTCACAAACGGGAGAGTTAGGGTCAAATCTATCGGGGCATGGTCAGACCACGTTATTGGTCCTATATTGGAGTGGGAGGACGCCTGGAGGACATTTGTGGAACCTATGAAATAGTCGATCCGCGAGTATGATTGGTGCGGGGCCGAGAAGAACGTATAGTCCCTCTGGCCGACGTGCTGGGCCCTCCAAATATCTGTGAGGGAGAAACTTTTTAAGACCTCTCTAAGTTTCGTCGCTTTTTGTTGGGTCTGGGCTACATATTGGGTGGACGGTTGGGTGGTTCTATCCTGATCAGGGGATAGGGCCATGTTGAAATCGCCAACTATGAGCAACGAAGCTAAAGCTGATTGATCAAGGGAGTCTAGCAGGACTTGGATAAATTGAACTTGATTTTCGTTTGGGGCGTATATATTTATTATAGAAATAGGGTTTCCAGAGAGGGAACCTTGTATGTGCAGGTATCGGCCATCTGGGTCTCGGTTAATCTTGGAGAGGGCAAATGAAACACTGTTCCTTATTAGAATGGCTACTCCTCTTTTTTTAACCTGGGAGGAGGCGTAGTAGGCCTGGGGAAAGGTCTGCTTGAATGTGTTTGGGGGATCATTAGAGTTGAAATGTGTCTCTTGTAAGCATATGATATCACTCCGGAGTTTTTTAAGTTCCTGGAGTGCTAACTTACGTTTTTTAGTTGAGTTGAGTCCTTTAACATTTAGGGAAGTGATTTTAATTGATGACATTATTGTGGGGTCGTGCTTCCAGGATTGAGAGGCCTGGACCCCGTATTTATCCCATGACGGGGGTTGGTTTGTTTATTATTGGAGGGGGGGGGGGGGTTTGGTTGGGGTGCAGCTTGGTTCGTGAGTCATTGTGTCCTGGGGAGCTCGGGAGGGGTTGGGTGGGAGGGAGTTGGACGGGGGGAGGAAAGGGGGAAGGGGGGGGGCACACAAGAGGAAAGTAAGAAGTGGGCTTTCTGAGGGCCCATTTGTTTTCCCCTGTGGCACCTTCGTGTCCAGGGGTTGAAGGGGGAGTCCCCGGGAGATCCTTCCGTGACGTCGATCGTGGAAGACTTCCTGGATTGGAGGTCCGGCACCCTCCTCTTAAAGGTTGGCAGGTGGGGGTGAGGAGGAGGGGGGGGAAGGGGGGTATTGAGGTTGGGTATGGCCTTGGGGAGAGATTTGTGTTCTCTAGTTTGAGGAGCTTTGTGGAGGTGGGGGGGGGGGACAGGGAAGGGTGGGGGAGGTGAGACGGTTGGGTGGGGAGGGAGGGGGAGGGGGGGGGGAAGTGGGGGTGGGTGTGAGGGGGGAGGGGAGGGGAAGGAGGAGGGTGGGGCAGGTGAATGGGACGTTAGGGTGCAGAGGAGATCAGGGATATCTCCCATGACCTCCTCGCAGTTCCCTTCGTAGTGATATATCCTTTATAGGTTTGCATTACTAGGCACCTGTGTTTAAAGTACTTATCAGACGTCTGTTTCACTCTGTCTTAGCCATTGCCACGATGGAGTGAGATTTCGGGTACCAAGCGCGTGTGTAGGTTTTCTACTGTGCTTTATCTGGGCAGGGGGGGGGGTAGGGTGTATGTGTGGAGGGAAGGGGGCAGGGTGTGGGGGTAAGGGGAGGGGGAGAAGGGAGGGGGGAGAGGATGTGGAGTAGGCGGGCTGGGTGGGGAATGGTGGGGGGGGAAGGGGAGTGAGGGGTTGGAGAGGGGGGAGAAGAGAGCTTTGGGTTTAATGATCCGTCTTATTTACATCGACACTTTTCATTGCAGTACAAATATACAGATTACTGGATTACATTGTTAGGCAAAGGCATAAGAAAAAAGGAAAATACACAGCAGTGTGTATCTCCAGACACTCATTCCCTCATTATTCCTCTTGGTAAGCTAGGGGAGATCATGGGTACCTTTAATGAGAGCGGTTCTCTCTTCGGTGTGTTAGTCGGGGGGGGGGCAGGAGGTTGGGGGGGGATGGTGAGGTTGGGGGGGAGGGGGGGGTGTGAGGGGGGGGAAGGGGGGGGGGGGAGGGGGTGGGGAAGGGGGGGAGTGGAGGGAGGGGAGGAAAGGCTGTGAAGTAGGGCAGGCTGGGTGGGGGGTGATGGGGGGTAGGGGGGATGAGGAGGAGTGGTGGGGGGGGGGAGGGGGAGAAGGGAGGGGGGAGTGGATGTGGAGTAGGCGGGCTGGGTGGGGGGGGGGGTAGGGGGGGGGAGGGGGGGGGAGGAGAGAGCTTGGGGTTTAATGACCTGTTCCATTTCATCTACACATTTCACTGCAGTGCACTATATAGACTACTGGGTTACATTTCTAGACACAGGTAAGCGCAGAAAGGAAAATCACAACCAATGTTTATCTCCAGACTCTCATTCCCTCGTTATTTCTCTTTTTTTTGTCAGAGAGGAACTTCAATCTCACAATATTTGAGAAATACATTTTGACCGGGTGTGGGTGTGCATATGCTGTATTTAAGAGCCCGTTGCTCTGTATGCTTATCCTGATAGGGGAACCGGGGGGAGTAGGAGGGTGGGGGGGAAAGGCAAGGAAGGGGGGTAGGTGGGGGGGGGGGAGCTGGCTTATCTCTCTAGGCGCAGGTACATTTTTTCAACTTATGGAAATCTTTTTTGGCCGTTTGTGAGTGCTGTAAACCCTTGTTATGAGTGTTTATTACTCATTATTTAACCAACTATGGGTCTTTGTCGCCCATTACTAGGCA